>NC_143264.1:69303875-69607536 GCF_984573655.1 Nuphar pumila | reverse complement strand
AATTATTTGAGGCTAACATTAAGCACGATGAATTTTCTGATGTTAAAGATAGGATAATATGCAGCTTCATCCTTGCAAGCATTGGAAACTGGTAGATGCTTTATAATTTGAACTTTCATGTGTAATTATAAAGGTCATATAATAAAATCAGATGGATCAATTGATATTCGTGTGAAATGAAAAACTGAAATACACTCATCAGTTTGCATTCATTGCAATGTACAGGTGGTTTGGTAATTGCTGCTCAGTTGCTGGGTTGAACAGAATGATATAAAAAACTACTGGAACAAGTGGCTTAAAAAGATGCTCTTCAGTAGGTAAAAAGAAAGCAGCAGATGAGCAGGGTTCCCCTCTAGATCACAAACTCCAGTCCTTAAGTCGCCCATCCTTTCACCAATCAAGAACTTCAGATCATCCATTTTCATCCTCCTTGGTGAATTTACAGCAACAGCAGCAGCATTTGCAACGGCCACAGCTCAGTTGCATATGACCTATGTTTTGGAGAAAAACAGCTCAATTGTGTGTTCGGTGGCAAACAGAGCTGCAGTTCTGATGGACATTGCCATCAAACAGGAATGAAGGATGAGAGGTGACAGAATGAGATTATCGATGCCATGGATCTGGAAAATCTTCTCTTGCTGCAAAAGGGTGTGGACCATCAAAACTGATGCAGCTTCTGTCCTGGTGGGAGTGGCGGTGTTTTTGAAGCAGGAAATGGGTTGTGGAGTTCAACACCATTATTCTCTGACTGTGAAGAAGCTAAGCAATTCATAGCCCAAAGGGATGCAAATGGGTCGATTCAGGATGGTGCTTTCGCAAATTTTGGCTGTTCTGGGTTTGACCAGATCCGACTCTCCCATGTATTTAGCTGATCGGGACGTGTTTGCATCCCTACCCCAAGGGTTCAATAACTTCTTCCTAAGTAGTGATATTAGTCCTCGTTACATTTCTCATAGTTTCTTTCAATACAGAATTATGTATTAATGGAGACAGTCGTAAGCTTATTGGTACATTGTATAACTGGTGGGGGTCTGCTTAACCCCAGCTTGCCTATCAAAAAAAAAATGAGAATGCACTTGTTGAGAACCTTGTGACAATCTTGGTAAGGTCATACAAGGTTGAGTAATTGACCAAGTGCTCTACATTGAATCCATGATCCAGTTGCTTCCGATGGGTATCCATGGTCAACAAATTTTTAACAGATTGTTAGACCTAAATCTTGATTTTTATGATGTCAACTCCAAAACTAAGGAAACTCCTGCATGATTTATTAGATTTCGATCCAGTCCTTTCAGATTCTCTTCATAGTTAAAATTGCTTTGCTTCCCAACCCAAACACTTGGAACTTTCATACCTTGGGCCTAAAAATGTAACATGAAAATCCACACTAGTTGCCATTGATTATATCCATGCCACACATTGTCTATTATGTCAATGGCACCTAGGACCTAACAGTAGAATGTTTAATTGACATAATTTACTCCTTTAACCTGTTTGTGGCCGATGATCATCTCTTGCTGCTTGTGATACATTTTATAATGGCATCAATTATGAGAATGCTTCCTCTAGTTACTACAATATAATTCAAGAATTTCTGCTTTTTTTTTATTCTTTTACTTTGAAATTGCATATTTACTTCTGGCTTTCTATGTTAGATTGCTCAAGCAACATCAAAGCAGATGTCCAAGCGTGATCCATTGAGGCCCTATATGGATGTTATTGATATGTTTTATCAGATGGTACTTTTATCACCTGTCTTAAAATTTCTCCACAATAACTTCGGCATTTTCAGGCTGAAGTTTTCTCTTAACTACAAGAAGATCCAGGTTTCTCTTTCATATGAATAGAGGGAGCCATTTTTGCTTTTTAGATCTTGTCACGATTGCTATCATCATGATTGTCATTTGTAGTTTTTTGTCATGCCATTCTTTCCCTATGTCACATGGACAAACAGCTACAAATTCAATGCGATACAGGACACGGATAGACAATTATTTTGAAAATTCTGATACATATTTTATTAGTATTTAATTTAAAGAAATACATTTTGGTCTTTTAATATATAAACAATATTTATTATAAAAAATATTAAAATTTTATAGTTTATAAATAATGTTCGGACGTCCCATAATGTGATACATGGTATATCTACGTGTTGTGTCACGTTCCCTAAAAATGTGACCCTATATAGTGTGCCCTGTGACATCGCTCTTTTGGTGATTTAGGCTCTATTTGGAAGCCTTGAATTGGAAGTGTGTTGCAGTTCAACACCTTCTGCTGTTTGGTTGCAGTCATTACGGTTCCCCTATCACCTCTGTTGTTTCAAAGCAGTGGCATTGCCAAAAACACAACGAATTGTCCAACTTATTTGGGCATAAGCTAAATTTGGCTTGATTGCCTGAGTTTTCCACTTTGTATAACTAGCCAAACAGCCCCTCTCTAACTAGGGCTGCCCGGCTGGGAAACCAAATGAGTTGCTTGTGGTTTGACTCATGCATGGCTTATAAAAGCTCATTCAAACTTATGAAATAGCCTTTCAAGCTGAATATAAACAATGGGTGTTTGGCTTGACTTGACTTGTATAGGGTCGTTATGTAAAAATAATTATAGTTCAAATATATTTTATGAAAAGTGATCGTACTGCTAATTTGACACGTTTCTTGAAATGTCTTACAATTTTTGCTATTCTCCTCATGTTTAAAATTGCAAATATCCAACTTTGTTAGGACTTTTTTACCCTTTGCAATTACCTGACGGGTTATTGCTTTAAAATTGTATCACTCGTCGGTTAGTGCAAACTTTCACTTAAATCCAGAATCACATGTTTTCTCATGCGGAGCTCACAAAACTCTATTTGCGAACATTTGGTGAAATTGAAACCCTAAACATCACAAATATCCTACTTATTCTCATATATAATATGAACCTCACTAAATTTATTTGTGCACATCCGGTTAGATTGAAACCACTAAAATTATAAATATTTTACTTATTCGTGTATACTTCACGAATTCGCATAAATATACGTATGAACCTCTACTTAATCTGAATGTCACAACATCCCAATTTTTTTACTTAAATATTTGTGAATTTATGACATGTATGTGAGTCTTTTTATTATTTACAGAGTTCGTGAATCATATATAAACTCGTTGTTTGCAGCTCCAGGGCTATTTTCACATAAACTAGGGTTCTTTGTGATCCCCAACTTGCGGTTTCCCTATCACCTCTGTTGTTTGGTTGCAGTCATTGCGGTTTCCCTATCACCTCTGTTGTTTGAAAGCATTGGCATTGCCAAAAACACAATGAATTGTCCAACTTATTTGGGCATAAGCTAAATTTGACTTGATTGCTTGAGTTTTCCACTTTGTATAACTAGCCAAACAGCCCCTCTCTAACTAGGGCTGCCCGGTTGGGAAACCAAATGAGTTGCTTGTGGTTTGACTCATGCATGGCTTATAAAAGCTCATTCAAACTTATGAAATAGCCTTTCAAGCTGAATATAAACAATGGGTGTTTGGCTTGACTTGACTTGTATAGGCTCGTTATGTAAAAATAATTATAGTTCAAATATATTTTATGAAAAGTGATCGTACTGCTAATTTGACATGTTTCCTGAAATGTCTTACAATTTTTGCTATTCTCCTCATGTTTAAAATTGCAAATATCCAACTTTGTTAGGACCTTTTTACCCTTTGCAATTACCTGACAGGTTATTGCTATAAAATTATATCACTCGTCGGTTAGTGCAAACTTTCACTTAAATCCAGAATCACATGTTTTCTCATGCGGAGCTCACAAAACTCTATTTTGCGAACATTTGGTGAAATTGAAACCCTGAACATCACAATTAAATATCCTACTTATTCTCATATATAATATGAACCTCACTAAATTTATTTTTGCACATCCGGTTAGATTGAAACCACTAAAATTATAAATATTTTACTTATTCGTGTATACTTCACGAATTCGCATAAATATATGTATGAACCTCTACTTAATCTGAATGTCACAACATCCCAAATTTTTTACTTAAATATTTGTGAATTTATGACATGTATGTGAGTCTTTTTATTATTTACAGAGTTCGTGAATCATATATAAACTCGTTGTTTGCACCTCCAGGGCTATTTTCACATAAACTAGGGTTCTTTGTGATCCCCAACTTGCTTCTCTTTGGCAATTTGTTCTAGCAACTATTTTTGGTGATTTATAGGCATCACTTCATCACCGTTGGACCATCAACAAAGTTTTTTTTTTATAAGCACATCTTTAGCAACATTTTTAACGACTGAATCAAACAATGTTTTCCAACCAGTGGTCCCCAACCTGCTTACCTTTGGTTCTTTGTTTATTTATACGTTGCGTAACTTGTATTATAAGTATGATTATGAAACATTGTTTGATTAGGGGACTTACTCATCCTCACAAATAGTTTTTTTATTTTTTTTAATATTTTTTCAATATTTCATGTCTTGTTATTGTAGAAAATTTTGAATTTGTTTAATACAATATGGGCATGGATAAGACTTTATCGGGAGGGGTTAACACCAACATCATCTTCTAGTATTGGAGCACAACAACAAAAGCTAACGAAAAATTATGAATTGGGTCATCCTCGATATTTGCAAGCACAACTTAGTGTTCGCAAGTGAATAAAAAGGGAGTCACATCCAAAGCAAAAAATCTGGGTGTTTGACATTTTTCACAAAAAATGTACAATCGATAAACACAGAAAGTTGCGCTCAAACAACAAGCAACAAAAATAACAGTTACAAATTTCAAAGTGGCTCATATCTAAGGCAGCATGTGCAGAAAAGGTTGGTCAATTTTTGGACACATTCTTGTCTCCCATATCGAAAGCATCTAAGAGAGAGAAGGTAACCTATTGGCTTACACTGAGGTAGTTGTTAACCTCAATGTTCAGATAGATAAAGCTGGAGATGCAGCCACCTGCAGTGGCAATGGTGAGATGAAGATGGAGAGGGCGGAGGAGGTACCTCACCAAGGAGAGTATGTGAACCATAAGGTTGAGGTGAATGTGAACCCTGCTCAGAAAGTGGATGTGAGTGAGGCTCATGTGGCTGGATTGGATATAAACCCTAAGGCTGAGGTCAATTTGGTCCCTCTTCAGGAATTCGAGGTTGATGTCGTGGAGGCGAAAGTGCAAGCTCCAAGGAAGAGGTCGCAGCGGGAAAGACTGTTCAGTGCTCATGGACAGGTACTTTGTTCATTTATTATTTTGTAATCATTGTCAATTTTATATTCAATCATTAATTAAATTATCATATATATATATATATATATATATATATATATATATATGCGTGTGTGTGTGTGTGTTAAAAATACAAGTGTCTAATATGACTAATTGAATTATTTAATTATTTCAATTAGTTGAATGTCGTTACTATCCATGAATGCAATTGAGTAGTTGAATGTTGCTAAGGTTATTAGGATTCATTTCAACTAGTTTGAATTTTGCAATTGTTGGATTAATTTGTCATGTATGTGTGTAACACCCCCAAAATTTTAACCCTTTTTAAGATTACGTAAAAATTAAAACCTTTCTTTTATATTTAAAATCAACAACGAAAATATTTTTAAAAAGGGTTCAAAACCTCGAATGGGTTACATTCTAGTCAAAAATCTTGCAAAACATTATTTGCACTTCTTTGCGAACCAATATTGGAATACACTAGGTTTTGGCACAAAAAATACATTTATTCACTCATTGAAAATATAATTTTTGCATAATACATTCTATTCTTAACAGAGTACCAAAACCAACACAACACTCAGAAGCATCCACAGGTCCAATCAACAGAAGTCCACGAGTTCTTTGTGTTGCACCCTCTGCCTATCTGCTAAGCACCTGAAAAATAGTTGAAGTAATGGGGTGAGACAAACAGTAATGTCTTAGCATGATCCAACACTCAACATGCATCACAAGATGAGCATACAAGCATCCACAGTTGGAAAGCCTCTCATGGTTGAAACTCAAATTCTAAGGATCATACTAAGATAGTCTTTCAAATTTACATAATCAACAAGAGAGTGTTGTCTCAGTATAAGACAAGACAACCCAACACTGGTTAACCAACATTCAATGACACATTCAAATTGTCATAAGATCATAACTATTGAGTAACATTCATTAGTTCATTTCATTCTCATAGATAAGACAACTCGAGCTAACGCTCCGTGTATCGCACCATCACGGTGTCAGGGTCTTGGCCAAGACACAACTACCGTCATAAAACAAATGGCATTCAGCCAATAAACATTGTATCCTCTGATACTGATTCTCACGATGAAAGCTCTAATACCCCTTAGGTATGAGCCATAATCACGTAATGTCCACGTACTCTCAAGTACAGACAACTAAGTACCATATCGGTACTTGGGTATGGGCCAAGATGTGACACACACACACAACAGTAGTCAACACAAAGGTCAACCCAAATTACTTGCTCAGTAATACAAATCAATATCCGATACTCAATCAGATACATACGATTCAATACCCGATCATACGAGTCCATGCTCATCAATACCAAACACTTCTTGCATCATATGAAAATGATTGCACAACTAAATTCTTTGGTTTCAACATATCTCATATCCATAGATCGACAATCACATGAGTCAATGATAATGGATTCCATATACAAAAGCATAATTGAGGAGACGACCCTCAGACACAGGAGTCGACCCTCAACAAAATGAGATCACTCAACAATAATAGGAGGAGATCATTCAATCATAATCAGAAGACATTCATTGAATAGAAATAGGAGAAAAATCATTTAATAACAAATAGGAGTCGACCCTTTGATTCTAGGGTCAACCCAAACATAAACCTCGATCACACCAACTAGAGAAGGCCCTACTGATCACATCATACCACAACTGGGTTGGATCCCTCATATCCCAAGCTTAATAACCTTAATTTGAACTCGAACCAACATGAAAAAACCATTTAGAAGTAAAAGAATCGACCCAAACTACTCAGGGGTCGACTCACAATCAGCCTGGTCGATACAACACTGCAAGGGTCGACCCTGGTCAAGTAGGGGTCGACCCACCCACTAGAAGGGTTGACTCTTCCCTACAGGGGTTGACTCTTCAACAAAAAATGATTGACTCTCCCCTATAGGGGTTGATCCTGAATCCCAGGAGTGGAAGACCAACAAAAATAGAAGAAAGAGGGTTCGACCCTCGGGGGTCTATCATCAAAAACAAGAGAAAGGGGTTGATCCTAAATCCCAGGGGTCGACCCAGGGGTCCACCAACAAAACCAATAGGAAGAAGGGTTGATTCATGTGCTGCAGGAGAATCCATTTTCACAAACTGAAACACAGAAACCTTCCTAATTTGTTTCAAAATAGAATTCCAACACATGATTTCACATCATATTATGATCCTATCAAATAGGCAAATCATCATTCATTTAACTTGCATAAATCCCCAAAAATAAAACATAAAAACACAAGATTAACCATGCTATTCCTCAATAATTCGATTCATTCCAACAACATTTTTTAAACCATGCATAATCATCCCCATATAATCGTCCAAACCAAGCTAGACATGGTATGCGATTCCACCAAGCTCCATTCTACCGAATGCTCCAACACCATGACAAGAGCTCAACCATTGCGGGAGAGAAGATGACTCAAGGGGGTTGTTGGTGGTGACTTCTGCTCACCAGAGAAACCAGGTGAGGTTGGCCACCGACCCACCATGAGAGAGTGAGGAATGAGTGAAACAAGGTGGAAAGTGGGGTATTTATAGTAGGAGAGGAGGCTTGCATGGGTTACCATGTGGATGAGTTTAGGTTTATATGTGTAGGATTTTAAAAGACACATAGAGGGTTCATGCAAAACAATGGGGAGAAGATAGTGTGTGGTTTTCTCCCTAAGAGATAGACTAGGGTCCGGTTCAGGGTTGGATCCAATTCTGACCTGCGAGAGTCATTTTTAGCAGCCAGAGTTGACTCTCTATAGAGAGGGTTGACCCTCTGGCCCTATTTCTTAAAGGTTACGAAAAAGGGTCTACTCCTAAAGCCCCTGAAACTTGTTGGGCATGCTCCAAACTTATTTTAACTCTGATTTTAGAGAAATAAATACCATTTTATTTGAAATTTTGATATGAATAAAATTGTAAAATCAAAACTCATAAAATATTCTTTAAGAATTCCATAATATTCTATTTGATAAAGTCCATGCATGTTTCTTTGCTCAAAACTTACGATTCTACCTCTGAGTTAAAACAGATTTGATCCAAATACAAAGAAGAATCAACATTCAATAATATTAAATATTAAATTCAAAGCAAAGGTTCACAAATGATCAATAAATTCACAATATTAATGAAGGTCTAAAAAATTGGGGTGTTAAAATGTGTGAAATATGTTTTTAGGATAACTAGATTGTTAAAGATATATATTTGTATTTTTGTGTAATTCAATGATTAATTTGACTTATTTTAAAAAAAAAATATTTTGATTGTAGGATCTGCAACCAATTGATTTAAAAGAGCCAAAATCTTGCCTGCACTGGTTCTACTGGAACTAGAAATACCATTGGTTTGTGACACTAACAGAGGAAACAAAGGAGTCGTTGCATCGGATGCATTTTCGCAAATTCCTTGATATCACACCATGGAACATTAGTCGCCCTCTCTTAGAGGTTGTTGTGCAGTTTTGGAATTTGACAAACAACACATTTCTGTTCGAAGATCTTGAGATGACCATTACGTTGTAGGACCCAACACAAATCACTGGACTAAAGTGCTATGGGGAACCAGAGAGTGGACAACAGTGAAGCGATTTCAAATATTTGTATGACATTTACTTACAAGCAAAGGATAATGTGTTTGAAGGTGAAAAGATCAAGTTTTCATGGCTTAGGAGCTACTATGACCCCAGTAGGGTGAGGAGGATAAAAGTGAAGCTATAATGTGTTAGAATAAAGGACAATAGTAGGGTGAATAAAAAGCTGAGATTGTTCTTGCTCTACTTCTTTGCCTCATGCTTATTCATCGATACGGGTGGAAAGTTGGTTCATGCATTGTACATCAAACTGTTGCAAGACTTGGATAACGTCAATCGATACGCATGAGGAACAACCTCACTTACACACCTACATGCAAGTGTGAGTAGCACGAAGAGTGAAAGAAAAAACATGACTGAGATGTTGGTATTGTTGGAGGTATTTATTTCTTCATTGTACCTAAACTTTTAATGTATATTCGTTCTTTATTTAACATTGTACTATACTTTCATACTATATATTAATCCTAAACTTTTGATTTATAGATACATATTGTGCATTAATTCTTGTTCATCATTGTATTAATCCTTGTGGGTTTGGATATGAGAACATATATATATTGCGAGACCCTAGATGTGTGACTTTTTTCATGTAAACATCACCATTAAATAATATTGATTTTACATCATCGTAAAAAAATATCTACCCATATTTGTTAGTTGTGTACTTTTGAAGAATAAGTATATCAGACGCTCAATAAGTCTTCCACATATTTAGTTTTACAAGATATCAAAGTCGTAAATTTCTTAAAGCTACTATTTTTTGAGACCGCTAAAGATCTTCAATTAAAGTAATCAGACCTACGATAGTGTATTTTAGCCCTTTTAGATACTATCATTGACTGTCTATAACAACCATTGTAGATCTTCAATGCTTGTGCATAATGAACCCTAGCCCCATTACACCAATACAAGAACAACAAATATTAACTAAAGGACAAGTAAACAATTATAAATCATCTACAACATAAACAAATATATATCTATAAAAAAACCTTAAATATAATAAATCCTAAACAGTAAATCTAGTGGCTAAAAAAGTCGATGACAACATAAGAAAATATACAAAAAACATCTATAGCAATAACCAAACAAAAATATGCATGGTGCTATTAAATGATCATAACTAAAAAAATAAGTTTGGAGTGAAAAACAAACAATATATATTGTATGAAACTCACCTTTCGAACCTGTAGATGTGGAGGTCGATAACATAGATGATACCGCAACCTCCTTGGAATACAATACCAAATTACACAAGAATCGCCGCAAGGAGAGATGAACAATGCAGAGGGTTCTATAGGAAAATTCTTTATAGACACATGAAAAAAAGAAACCCTATGTACAAAAATTAGTTTATACATGATTTGCGAACTCCACAAATAATAAGAAAACTTGCATAGTATTCATTTCAAACATATGCGATGAATCTGAAAATTTTGTATATTTGTCAGACTGCATATATGTAGATAGATTCTCATATATGTGATAAATTTGCAAATATTTAAGTAGGATATTTGCGATATTGCAACGTTCAGTGTAAGTGGAGGTTCACACATATATTTATGTAAATTCATAAAGTATATGTGAATAAGTAGGATATTTGTGATTTTAGTGATTTCAATCTAACCGGATGTGCGCAAATAAATTTATGTGATGTTCGTATTATATATGTGAATAAGTAGGATATTTGCGATGTTTGGGGTTTCAGATTCACAAAATATTCGCAAATAAATTTATGTGCGTTTTATGAGATTTGCATAAGAAAATGTGTGATTCAGGATTTAAGTGAGAGTTTGCACTAGCAGATGAACGGTACAATTTTATCACATTAACACATGAGTTCATAATTATAAAGGATAAAAAGGTCCTAACAAAGTTGTAACGATCATTTTTCCTATATTTTATAGGATATCTAAAAGTTAATTCATATAAAATCAAGCATGTAAAACATATTGGTATGATCATATTTAAGGAAAACATTGGAACACTCTTCAAAAGCTTGGTATGTGTCTTGATGCTAGGGTAGAAAAGTGATAAGCAACTACCACCTACTTTATTTTATATCAAATAATGCAGTATAAAATAAACAATCGTTTGGCTTGTTAGCAATATGTTTAAAGTTAAAATCCTATTGCTTTCAGCTTTGAAACAATGTATTTTCTCAGTAATTGACTCATTGGTTTTAGAGTTTGAAATATATTACTTTCTGCTTTGATTTTTTTTAAATGTTGGCTCGATTAGCTTGAAATTGCATGAGCTTGACCTCACTTGGCTCGCCACCAAAACTGAACCACGCTTTAACACCTCATATTCAGTTTTTTTGGCTCGTTTACAGCAGAGAGAAGTCCAAATGTAAAAGTTTAAAATTTGTCATAGGGACATACCATTTTGCCCTAATTGGCCCAAATAGGCCCACCGGCCTATTGGGCGAGCAGCAGATTGAGGGTTTGTCAATGGCACAACTTGAACTAGGGCCTAAATTGATGGGCTGGGCTTTGAGCCAGCTCGGACGATGGCCCGGTCCATTAGCGGGCCAGGCCGGCCGGAAAATTCTCTATTTTACCCTGATTTTGACAATAGTCTCCATCTTAGAGATGGAGAAAATTTTCTTATAGAAAGTTTTCAGTTTTGAGGGCAACCCTCACCTTAATCAATACTCTCTTTTAACCAATGTTGTGAGAGGCGAACGCCTCAGAGGCGAACGCCTCAGAGGCGAAGCGCAAGCTCAAGGTACCGTGGCACTGTAGTGAGGCGTTTGCAGGCTCGAAGCGCACACTTCACATGGGTGAAGCGCATGCCTCGCATCGAGGCGCGCTTCGCTTCTAAGGCGTACACATCATGCTTCTCTCCATCGATTGAGCAAGGCAGAGGGGCACCGACTCTCTCTCTCTCTCTTTCGATCCACCTCCACTCAACACCACCACCCAATCAACCTCATCAGAAGATCACAACTTAATCATCGAATTGGGTTCACTCTTTCAAATTTTGATGCATATCGGTTGTTGCTCCTGCTCCAGCGTTACAAAGAACGCATGTCCCGTTATGCACGTGAGAATCTGCCCCCGTCATATCGATCAAACAGAAACAACGAGGGATCCCTAGAAATTTCGATAGGTGGCGTACAGAGCCGGCGATCTCGATGAGCAGCGATGAAAATCACAGGGAGAATCGAAGAATTGCAGGGAAATCCGAGGGTTTCAACGAAGCTCGCGGGAAAATCTAGGGTTTCGACGATCGGATGGGGAGATTTATAGGTTTCCTCGCTCGGGAGGGAGATCAAAGGGATGCAGCGACGCATGGCCAAGCCAAAGCGGGAGGTTTTTTCGACAAGGGAGTTCATCGGATATCACCGATCGGGTGGCCAGACGACCGGAGCTACTGCCTACGGGTCGCCAAAATCCTCATGCACAGAGGGAAGACGATCGGTCGGACGAAAACAGGAAGATGAAAAGAAAATTGGATTTTTTATTTTAAAATAAATCTTTTATTATTCGGCTCTCCCAATTTCCCTCTTTGATGGCTTCGTTCGTACACCTTGTTTAGGGCATTTTCTATCGCTTCAGAGATGTGTCTATTAGTAATCTCTCCACATGTCGCCATCTGCATGCCCATCCGAACTGATTTCGATATGGACTCGAGTTCGGTCTTGATGCAAACGGATCTGGTTAGATAAACAGTTCGGCTTCATAAGCCCGAAATATAAAACATTACTTTAATATTTAATATGATTTTAATGCCTTTTAATAGTGTTTCACTAAAAATGTAAGTTTATCTATCAAATATAAAAATAAGTTTTATTAATTAAAAATGAAAAATCACACGGCTTACCTTGCCTTTCTTTAAACATCTTTATTTTATTTTCTTATGATTTTTGTATTAAAATAAATAAATTTTTTATTATTTTATTAATATTATATATTTTATTATTTTGATCATGAAGCTTACGCTTCATTGCCTCCAGGCCGCTTCATAACAGGCTCAACGCTTTGCCTCATCGCATTTAACAACCTTGCTTTTAACATTTTTTTTCAACCAGATTTTCTCATCTCACGTAAACGAGAGAATTTTTCATAAAGAAAAGTTGATACAAAAACTTTCTATGGGATTTTTTTTTCCCTATGATTTCCACCCCCCCCCCCCCCCCCCCCCCCCCTCCCCCTTCCAGATGTGCCCTTCAGGCGTGGTGTGGTGTGGCATGGTGGGAACCAGACTTGAATATGAATAATCTTGCTCAGCTTTCTCCTTCCCCTCTCTCAAATTTCCACTCGTCTCATCGCCAAATGGGAAATGTTGGTGAGATGGCCGGGTCGGAGTGCTCCCAAACGCTCCTTTCCAACCCTCACGCTCGCCTCAAAACCGTTTCCAGTGACTCCGAAATGAGAGACCTTCTACAAAACCTCAAATCCTCTAAAGCTCCCGTAAGTTCTGAGTTCTGAACTCTCTCTCTCTCTCTCTCTCTCTCTCTCTCTCTCTCTCATTTAATGGAGGAATACTGATTGCAGGCTGTCATCAACTATGGAGCATCGTGGTATCCTACCTTTTCCCACCCCTTTTTCCTCAATTTTCAGAGAAGCATTGATTTCATTGTATTAGATCAATCCCCATATTAAATGATTGATTGCTGTGCCAGATTTTTTCATGTGGGTTTAGGATTTCGCTTGTCATGGTAGTGTTTTGCTAACAAATTCTTTAATTAGTTTGTCTAAGACATGCAAACACACACGTACAAACGCACGTAACATGTCGGAGTAGTTCAATACCATGTTTAAGTGATGAGAAATTTATGTCGGCTCCAAACAAAGCCAATTGAAAAGACTTGGCAATCTCTATGAATCCATGCATATACTAAGGGCCCGTTTGGATGGCTCCCAAAACCTATTAAAAGCCAGGTTTTGTTTGTTGATAACATATTACATTTGTTTGTATCCTTCCTCTTCAAGTAATAAAAATAAACGTAGTGTTGTTGATGTTGAGTGTTGTTATTTGTTGACTTCTTTCTTCTTCTTCTTTTTTGATGATCGCACTAGGGATTAAGGTCGCCTTCTTGTATCTAATAATTAAAAGAATTTTCTTTCCTATTATAGTATCCTTGACTAACTGTCTTACTCTCTTTCATGTGATATAAACCTAATCAAGTTTGGTTTACTATGCACACTATCAGCATATTGAGGCCATGTTTGTGAATTTATGGGGAAGTACATTTGTTCTGGCTCATCTTTCAAAAACTTGTTTTCTATAGTCATGGTAAAAAGGTCGTTTGAGCCCTCAACCACTGTTTGCAACTGTTTCTGTGATAGAGCTAAAATATGGTGCTGCTACAAAGCATTTGCATAAGAAAGAACAAAATTCTTCCATTATCATGACAGCATCCTTTTTTTTTGGTGTATTACTTATTTGTAGATGTTGTGCTTCCTTGCTTATAAATTGATCCATTGAGCCAGTTTATTGAGACTATCAATACCAGTATCACCACCACCAACTTCCATTCCATTATCACCCTTTACAATCCCAATCCAAATAAAAACACTTCTCTTGATTCCAATAATCTCTTTTCTTCCTTTGTTTAATTTTTTTATGCTCAATAAGTAATCTAGCAATCCTTTGCTTATGTGCTCTTCACCCAGCATTTGGAAAGGAAATAGAATTCGAAGTTGCAGTGTTTGTTGAATTACACATCCTGTGGGATCTTTTCCTTCCTTGCCTCCTTGTTTGACTGCAGGCTCAACAGATTTTCGCTTCTTGATTGTCCCACCTTGAATCCTGGCTTTAGTTTGTTGATATTAGAGAAAGGTCTCACAGAATGTTTTATTTCAACTAAATGGTGCTTGAATGTAGAGATCCGACCTTTGATCACCTGCTCACAGTAATTTCAGTTTATGTGCCTTACAGTTGTTGGACCTTTTGGGGGATCTAGGACCCTACATCCATCTTCCAATCTTAGACCCTAACCTTAGCCATTCTTAAATAAATTGCAAATGAAAAAAGAGTTACAAGTAATAAAATACGGAAAATTACTAAGCAAGATGTACAAACAGTTTATACTTTCATAGTGTATAACTTGTACATATCTGCATATCTTTTCAAAACTGATATATAATTGCATGATTTATGCAACAATGTGCACAATGTAAGGCATACCATTAGTACATTCTATGTAAAGGATGTGCGATAAAACCATACACACACACTAGAGATTAGGGTAGTAGTTGTTTGACATAGGAAAAACAAGGAGGGGGGCAAGGGTTTCCCAATGGAGGAAAAAATAGAGAGAAGACCAAAATTTTACTTGGTCAAATGGGGCTTTGACCCCTATTTGAGTATTTCTCAACATGATGTTCACGACTCATGGATAAAGCATGCCCTAGGAGAAAACTGGCTGTGAATCTCAGTTCCCATGAGACATGCATCTCATGTGCTTTTTACACCTCAAGTGGAGTTCCAATTTCTTCATCGAGTATTTATCTTGTTCACCACATCACCAGCATTCCAATTCTTATTCCAAAGTCCTAACTCCTAACTTATAATTTTTGCTAGTTTAAATAAGACTGCTGCATAGGGGAACCACTAATTCAGATGCTTCATCTCTTCTTGATAACTTTCCTATTTCTCCTTTTTCATCCAAAAGTTAAATAACATGAATTGTTTAGCTTCAGTTTTAAGTAGGTAACACTCAACCATCTGATGTAAATGTATGAACTGTTTGAGTAAATTGAATATTTGCTTTGCTCACAACAATAACACTTAGCTCTTCAACAAGATCACAGAATTGAGCAGACTAAACGGGATTTGAAGTATACCTCTCTTTCCATATGAATCCTTGCCAATATTGAGAACTCTGGTTATTAACCAAACTTCTGGAGATCCAACTCCTAGCAGTGTCTAGGTGCTAGTCGGTGCTTAGGTGGGGGGGCACCTAAACTGGTACTTTGATATTTGTTTAGCTAATTTTAGAACACTATAATCATGAAGTTTTCAAATTTTTGCTTTCTATATTTTAATAATTTTATTTTTTTAATTGTGGTCTCTAGGCGATGCCTAGGTGCTCAACTAGTACGTCTAGCACATTTGGCTATTATGAGCTGTTGTTCCATGAATTTTGCATCAAGAAAGCATTCATCTAGCTGGTAATGAATCATCTCCACTATTCTGTTGCCCCATAGAATTTTACCCCATTAG
This sequence comes from Nuphar pumila, assembly GCF_984573655.1. Lineage (NCBI taxonomy): Eukaryota > Viridiplantae > Streptophyta > Magnoliopsida > Nymphaeales > Nymphaeaceae > Nuphar > Nuphar pumila. The sequence continues at coordinate 69,591,518 of NC_143264.1, read as the reverse complement.
CTATTAGGAAAGTTCCTGGTGCTTTCATTCCAATATATCAATGAGATCTCTTTGTGAATTCAATTAGACCAATCGTCTCATCCAAGCTAAAAACTTCATTTGGTACTAGTTCTTTTTAGCACACCCTAGGCTTTGTGTGAATATTCAACTCCAGATTCCATTAGATCAGTTTCATCTTCCTTGCTGCTGACATCTCCGCAGGCCTTGCCAGCTTGTAGAGGCTTGCTTTGATGGATCCCACATTTTGAAGGTTGCTATTAGTAGTCACTGATTTTGGAATAATGGACTTTTTTTTTAAACTCTCCACAAAACTTCATCCTTTGCTTTGAGGCAAATAAACTCATCCATAATAACATTGGAACTATAATTTAAGTTGGCACTATCTATTAATAGAATCATTTGTTTTGGTAATTGCTGGATCCATCAGTTTGCTTGTCTTTGGCTATTGTATCAACCAATAGCAACTCCAAATGCTGGAAATTAGGGATTCTTACCATTGTCACCGATATTGCCGATATTTTGAAAATATCGTGCTGTTATCGGCTATTTCAAGGTAGCTGATAATATTGGGAATATATCGTGATATTTTTAAAATATCACCAAAAATAAAATATCGCGATATTTTTTGAGATTTTTTTTTTAAGTTTTCATTTCCTATTTTTTGTTTCTTTTATTTTTTAAAATCTTTAAAACATGTTTTTTTATATTTTTGAAAGAAAAATAATGCAAAACTTATTATTTTCTTAGTTTTTTGTTGTTATTTATATTTTTTGAATTTTTTAGATTCCCGAGATTTATCAACTTTTGAAAATCTCTCCGAGAAATACCCTCGCTGAGAAATTACCTTTAATGATACAGGTGACTATGATTCTTACGTGGTTCATTGCAACTTTCTAAATTGGTGTTACCTCCAAATTTGAGTAGTATCAACTGGAACCCTGGGTAGGCTCACGGACAACTCCAAGCTGCCAGAAATTTTTTGGCCAATTGAACCAGCTTCACCAGTTGCCTGATGCGGGAGAAATTACTCTTCAGTGTCAGAATTGAAGCCAAAATTAACTCTAGTATCCTTTCTCTTCCTACTATTGTCCAATCTTCTATATCCTTCCAGATCGTCCTCTAACTTCTTCACACGAGTTCCAAACCTATAACAATCAATGATATTTATTAGGATCCATTGTTTCTTAAATTTTCTCCTGTGGAAAACCTCGACTTATCCCTCTGTCATGTCTTTTTTGGGAGGGATAGAAATCTTTTGATGTGAATTCTATCAGGCAGAGATTGCATACTGTAGAGGTTGAGGCTCAGAGGATGCACATAAACGAGAAAGAGAAAAGAAAGAACTCGTTAAAAAATTTTAATTAGGTCTAATCTCCTTAAGTTTAAATAGAGATTAGCCAAGATAACAAAATTACATTAGAGTCCCTTATTTTGTATAAAATACCAAAAGCAACATTAAGACTAAATAAACTTTGCTTTAAAGTGGTCGACTTATCTTTAACACTCCCCCTCAAGCTAGAGCATAGATATCAATCAAGCTCAGCTTGCCACATCATTTTGAGAAACTGGGCCTGGCAAGAGGCTTTGTAAAAATATCTGCAACTTGATCCTCAGATATCACATGCTTGGTGGAGATATGTCCAACTTGAACCATATCTCTTATATAGTGACAATCAACTTCAATATGTTTTGTCCTCTCATGAAATACAGGATTATTGGCTATATATGTAGCTGCCTTGTTATCACACATCATCACCATAGGCGATGAAACCTTCACTTGAAGATCGGCCAATACAGTTCAAACCCACATTAATTCAGCTGCCGTTTGGGCTATAGCCCTATATTCTGATTCGGCACTCGATCTAGCAACCAAGGTTTGCTTCTTGCTTCTCCAAGAGATTAGGTTACCTCCCACAAATACACAAAATCCTGTGGTAGATTTTTTGTCCTCTACAGACCCAGCATAATCAGCATCAGAGTAAGCAACTACCTCCAGGGTACCCCCTTTCTTAAATAATAACCCTTTTCCAGGAGAAGATTTTAAGTACCTGAGTATCATCATTGTAGCATTCCAGTGTATCTCTGTCGGTTTGTCCATAAATTGGCTAACCTTGCTTATAGCCAGAGCAATATCAGGTCTAGTAACTATCACATACAGTAACTTTCCTACCAACGAGCGATACTTCCTGCTATCGACGGGTTTAGACCCCTCATCCAATAAATGAACTTTTTGATCCATGGGAATATTTGCGGGTCTAGCTCCCAACATTCCTGTCTCTTTTAATAGATCAAGCACATAATTCGTTGAGACAAAACCACTCCCTCACTGCTCCTGGCCACTTCTATGCCCAGAAAGTATCTAAGTGGACCAAGGTCTTTGGTAACAAAATGTTTTTGAAGATGAACCTTTGTAGCTGCAATCTCTTTCATGTTATCTCCTGTAAGGATGATGTCATCCACATATACCACCATAACGACTAAGCCTGAGTTAGTTTTCTTTAATAAATAGTGAGTGGTCTGACGCTGACCTATCAAAACCGAACTTTGACATCACATCAAACAACTTTTGAAACCATGCACGAGGACTTTGCTTCAGCCCATATATCGCCTTTCTTAATCTGCACACCTTCTAACACTCCCCCTCAACCTCGAACGCAGGAGGTTGTTGCATGTATACTGTCTCAGAGAGATCCCCATATAGGAAGGCATTTTTCACATCTAGTTGATACAAACTCCATCCATGGTGAACAACTACTGAGAGAACAAGATGGATGGTGCCCATCCGCGCGACAGGAGAAAATGTCTCAAAGAAATCAACACCATATGTCTGAGTATAACCTTTTGCTACTAACCTGGTCTTATATCTTTCAATTGAACCATCTGAGTTGTACTTAATGGTATATACCCATTTGCATCCAACGATGTCCACATCCATTGGGGGATCAACAAGGTCCCATGTCTGTTGAGATAGTAAAGCGTCCATTTCATCTTGCATAGCATGCTTCCACCGGCTATCGAGAATGGCCGTTTGATAACTCAGAGGAATAGTTTCTGCAGATAAGGCTGAGATAAATGCTTTCATCTGATTACCAATTCTAGCATCTGACACAAACTGAGATATAGGATATAAGGTACATTGTCGTGTCCCCTTCCGTAGAGCTATTGGCCTGTTATCATCAACATGAATGTCATTGCTATCAGAAACACTTACCTCAGGAGAAGAAGAGGATGGAGGATCTGGAGGTGGTGGAGGTCTACGCGCATACACCAATGGAGGATTGTGAAACCGTGAGATAGGTGGAGTTGAAGGTGGAGTTGGATTCGGTAATGGGGGCACCGATTCCAAAGGAAAAGGAGGAACAGGAAGAGAAAAGGAGTCATCTTGATCGGTTTGCAACTGAGTACCAGTACTGGAATAATATGGAATAGACTCCAAGAAAGATACATCCGCACTGACATACTCCCGATGGGAAATCGGATCATAACATCGATACCCCTTTTTATTATTTGGATAGCCTATAAACATACACTTAGTGGCTTGAGTGACTAATTTATCACGGTCAGGTCCGAGTCTGTGCACAAAACAAACGCACCCAAATACCTTGGGCGAAAGAGAGAAGAGAGATTTATTAGGACACAGGATTTGCAAAGGAATTTGGTCTTCTACGGATGAAGAAGGCATGTGGTTGATCAAATAACAAGTTGTGATAACCGCATCACCCCAATATGAAGCAGGAACATTGGATTGAATCATAAGGGTGCGGGCTACATCAAGGAGGTGCCTATGTTTTCTCTCAGCCACCCCATTTTGTTGGAAAGTATAGGCACAAGAGGTTTGGGGTTGAATGCCATGGTCTCGATAAAATTGCAATAGAGCTTTGGTTTTAAATTCAAGAGCATTATCAGTGCGAATAATCTTGATAATAGATTCAAACTGAGTTTTTATTTCAATAATTAATGATTTGAGGATACTAGGAACTTCAGATCTTTCTTTTATTAAGAACACCCAAGACAACTTAGAAAAATCATCAACAATAACAAGGTAATAACGACATTGGGTCCTGGTAGGAATTTTACTGGGACCCCATACATCCGCAAGAAGAAGTTCAAAAACCTTATGACTGGACTGACTCTGACTAGAAGGAAACGAACTCCGATGATGCTTGTCCAACTGACATGCTTCACACTGGAATGATGTAGTAGACAGAATTTGAGGAATGACACGACGAAGCTTCGACAATGAAGGATGTTCGAGACGATGATGCCACTGAACATGACTCGAGGAAGAATCGACTGCAGCATAAATGTTTCCCACAGGGTGATGTAGATAGTAGACTCCATTTTCTTCAGTCTCCACCAATCTTCTTCCCTGTCAGTAAATCCTAAAAATCACAACACAGAGGATCAAATATCACTCTACAATTTAGCTCTTTTGTAAGGCAACTCACTGATAATAAACTTTGAGGAAATAAAGGAGCATGGAGGACATTTCTCAACTGCAAGGAAGAGGATATAGAAACATTTCCCTGACCAATAACCGGGGAGGAACTCCCATCAGCTAATGAGACTCCCCGATGTGCAGTAATAGTCTTTAGATCTGAAATTTTTTAGAGTTTTCATATAGATGTCTAGATGCACCAGAGTCAATAATCCACTTACTATCATGGGGAAAAAGATGGTCTCCGGTAGAGAAGGCCACACCAGCAACAGGAGAAGAAGAACTTGAAGGACGATGAGAAACCAGCTCCTCATATTCTACATGGCTAAGAGTGATAGATTCACTAGGAGAATTGGTTTCACACTCCACCTCTAGTTTTATAACATTAGCTTTTAGAACATTTGGCTTTAATGGAGAAAAACCTGGTCGTCTATGTTTATCCCAGCAGCGATCTTCTAAATGTCCTGATTTTCCACAATAGGTACATTGGAGTTTGCCTCTACCTCCCATACCTCTTCCACGACCTCTGCCTCTAACATGCATAGTGTTTTCTCGTCCATAACTAGATGGTACAGCTAAAGCAGATGACCGAGATACAGGTTGAGATTGTGGAAGAGAGATGACCAGTCTACTCAATCGATTGTATGCATCAGCGAGAGTAGGAACATCTGACCCGGTCAACATTTGAACTTTTGCAACTGAGAACTCTGATGATAGACCTGTGAGGAACCGAGCAACCATAGTCTGTTCTTGATGATCCTTCTGTTTTGAGCAACACAGAGGCTTGTGAGCATTAAGTCTTTCAAAGCCTTTCTTAATAGAGGCATAGTACTGGGCCAACAATTGATCACCTTGCTGTAAATTATATATTTCCTGTTCAACTTGTAGAATACGACTCACATTGGTCTCTTGAGAGTACGTATCTCGAAGAGTGTCCCACATCTGTTTAGTTGTATTGTAATAAATTAAGCCATCTGCAATATGAAATTCAATGCTATTCATGATCCATGACATAACAATGTCATTATCTTCGTCCCAAGTATTATATTTTCCTGCTTTATCATCAGGTTCTGATTCCAGCAGTATATGTTTTCTACGATGTCCAGACACTGACATCATAAAAGTTCTAGACCACCGTGCATAATTAGTTTCATTTAATTTCACAGAAGAACCATAGGAGAAAGGATTTGCAAAGGCTTTATATTCCCCAATAACCTCATTCTTGAAATCAGATTTCGAGACGTCACCCATACTGAGTACCACTTCCTCAGTAGTCACCACTAATAGTGCTGCTGCAATAAACTCCCACACTGTGCAAATCCACTACTATAATAAGTTTTCACCACGACAATAGATCTGCAATCAGATCTGAACCAACCAGACAATAAATTTTTTTTGAAGATAACATGTTCTTCACAGCAACCATTTATGAGTGAACGAAAAATAGAAGTATGTGGTTCCACTGTCTAGTCTTCATCACACTCAGATGTGTCAGATCTATAAAAAAGATCCAAAAAAACCACGACAATTTAATATGGAGTAACAGAAGTACGCAGATGACAGAAATTTCAAATCTTCACCACACTCAGATCTGTGATCAGATCTCTGAAAAGGTGCAGCTTCACGACTATTTAATGTGAATATTCTTCACAACAACCAGTTTTGAACGAACCCAACCAAAATATACATGTCCACGACTGAAAAAACATATTTAATCCCCACTACATTCAGATTTTTTATTAGATCTGAAATACCCAAAGCCTACGGTCTTCAGAAACTCCATGATACCAAAAAAAAATTTACCGTCACCCCCTTTACGGCTTCAGCACAGAACCCATACTTGTATCCATTCAGTTTGGTTGACAGAGACCCATAACACTCACAACTCTTTAGATCTGATCTGAGTCATGACTTTTGTCAGATCTGTTATCAAATCTGTACCATTCGAGAAAGGAAAAGAACAACACACCTTTTTCTTGATCTTTTCACGTGAACCTTTTTTTTTTTTTCTTCTTCACGTGAAGTAAAACCCTTCACTCAAACTTTGACTCTGAACTTGAGATCACCCTCCCCAGATCGATGGCTCTGATACCATGTAGAGGTTGAGGCTCAGAGGATGCACAGAAACGAGAAAGAGAAAAGAAAGAACTCGTTAAAATTTTTTAATTAGGTCTAATCTCCTTAAGTTTAAATAGAGATTAGCCAAGATAACAAAATTACATTAGAGTCCCTTATTTTGTATAAAATACCAAAAGCAACATTAAGACTAAATAAACTTTGCTTTAAAGTGGTCGACTTATCTTTAACACATACTTTATGAAGATTCTCATAATATGCAGTTCATGTTTGCCTTCCAATTCCCAGTTTGGTGAAAGGCTTCTCCATCATAATATTGTTCCCGTAGTGTCCATGTAAAGATGAAAAAAATTGAAGTCTTTCTGTTGTCCATATTCTCTCATTGATGTCAAACATTTTGCCATTCATTGTTTTAGCAAGTCGACAGTATGTCATTGCACCAAGCTTGTGTTGGTAGGTTGTGGATTTTCATCCAAACAAGAACCATTGAGGCACCATGGAATTGTGAAGTCTAGCAACTAAACAAAGCTATTCTATGAGGAACTCACCTTCCAGTAATGATGAAAGTGCCCAAGGTTTATGTTATCATTTTAGAATATCTAATGTAGACTTCATAGAAGCACAAAAATGTAACCATATATTTCCAGTCGTGATTTTCTAGCAAACTGGTTTTGCATGCCTAGTGAACTCTGTACAACCCAAAAGCGTAACCATACATGCTTGTTTGCTTATTCATAATATGTGCAAAAATTTTCTTTGAGGGATAGTATGTGCAAGTTTTGATTTTGAAAAAATGTAAAGGCTAATTTTCAGCAATGCACAGCATAGCGTACCGGGTTCTATTAAGTACATCATGACACGCCTAGACAGTAGACAAGCAGGGTTTTCTAGTGCAAACAGCAAGCTATAACAAATTCTCTAGGAATGTCAACAGTTTGTTGTTGTCTTTTATCACTACATGCTGTTCACAAGTTCTAGTTTGCAATATCAAGTGATGGGTTTTACTTTAAGTGAACAAGATGATTCAGTGAGAAGTTGCAGGGAAGGAAATGACAATTCAGTAAAAATTAGAAGCATGAGAAGTAACAAGGGAGGGGATCATGTGCTATTCTAAATTTTTGCTGATAAAGTGTTGTCTGCTGTTGCAATCCAGGCCTAGTTCTATAAATTTTGTGATTTTTACCGCTGATATTATGCATGGATATTGGTACTCAAAATTTAGTATCATCTGTGGGGCATGGAAAGTGAATTCATCTCACAATGGAAGCATGAGAGGAAGGTGTCGAGTATCACTTCTATAGATAGCATTGACATCTGGTAGTCTTATCTTCAATGTCCTATTGTTTACAGTGCATTGTGATCTCTAATTTCTCCAGGAAGCATTTGTAATTACTTACGACAATTTGATGCTCTTTAAACTTGCTGATTGTGCATAACAAATGTATGAAGGGTACGAGTTTAGTGATATGGGAGCAAACTTTGGAAAGATGCATCTTACTTTCATTCTGAGCTGTGAATGATAATGAGCATCGTTCTTAAACTTTAGGAATATTTACTTTTATTAGCATGTATTTATTTTTAAGTTGGTTTATATTTCTCATGGTGTATATCTTATTACAAGTTTATGCATATTCAGGTGCCGTATCTGCAGCCAGATCCTTCCCACCTTCTGTAAATTGAGTAGTGAGTTCCCAAAGCTTTCTTTCATATATGCAGATATAGATGAATGTCCTGAAACGACCCAAAACATACGGTATACCCCTACATTCCAATTCTTTCGAGATGGCGAAAGGGTTGATGAAATGTTTGGTGCAGGAGAGGAACGCTTGCGTGATCGGCTTTGGTTGCATTCGTAATGCATCTCTCTACTACAAATTGCTAATTCCTAGCGAACTGCCCTCTCTGTATTTTATGTTGCAGGCACTATATGATGGATGTTTTCAAATGTATCATCCCTGCAGGCATTGTAGTGTAGTTCTGAGCTGTTGAGCATTAAATTACCAAGATATTACCTAATAGATTTGCATTAGTAGATGTATAAACTGGGATTGTTTGGGTTGAAGGCCAGATCTCACTGCTTTTCCACGTATTCATGGACTGGATGAGAATTCAATTCTTATGTTATTTCCTTGGTAATGAATAACAATTTCAGGTATTTATGTCAATAGTGTAAGGTAACCAAATTCAATTGAAATTGTTGTCATGTTCATGTGACAGTTTACCAACATGAAAACTCAATATTTTATTTAAATATCACTGAAATTAATGTACATTTGTATGCTTTGTTTTGCTTTCCTTTTATTGTAAATTTCTGTTGCCTCGTTATTTTGAATTTCTTGGAAAAAGGAGATTTTGCTGATGCTTTTCTGATAAACACGATATTTTAAAGTATCCCATGATATTTCTTTCACGGGATGGAATATTTTGCAGGAATATTTACATCATTATCATTATGTCTTTGAAGAAGGTATGCTGCATCTAGCATTGTTCTATTCTTGTGTCCATGGCAGTAAGATCTATTACTTCTGCATTTCTTGACAAGGTTGAAAGTTGAAACTGTTGTTGGCCTGCTTGATATATGTTACGCAATATTTTGGTCATCACAATGAAGTCGACCATCTAAGTCTGTCACATAGATACGGCTGTGGATATTTGGGATTCGACCATTTTTATCAAGTTTTCAATCTGACTAGTATACAGGGAGGCTAAAATGGAGTATCCATTTGACATGGATGTAATTTCATTGTGCTTTACATGATGCACAAGAAAAGGTACCAGTCCTAAAACTCTTCCATGAGAGGCGGTCAGCTGATTCAGTGACCTTAGACTCTGAGATGCAATCCATGGGACACACGTAGTCTATTAACTTTCTGAAAATCACTTTCCAGTCACCATGTTCAAACCAATAATCAGCCATTAGTACTTAAAATATTTGCAAATTTTTTTATTTGTTATTCTGTATAACAAAGCTGTTAACTTCTATGCCTGTATGTTGACCATACAGTTTTTACTTCTGACCAATTTTATAGAAATCTGTTGACATTAATAGGTTTTACTGTAAATTTGTGCTTTCAAAATTTTTTAAGATGACATGGTTATTTATTTCATGCATTACTTGTCACCATCATTAAGATTTGAGTAATCTTACAAAGAAAATACGCCAAGATTGCGTTTTAAAAGTCCAACTAAAAGAACGTCATTTATATTATATAGTAAATGATCTGCACAGTGCCAATTAATGCATAAAGCAAACAAATTTTTTTTATGACGAGGAACCCTTGCCGAAGGCGACGAAAACCCAGGTTGGAGCCCCACTACCACCCTGCCTTATGTGGTCCACCTCTGACTGACACCTGTGTGCCTGCAGGGTTTGATCTGGTGCCTTTATCTCAGCACTTTCACAACTACCCTGCTGGCCAGGCGGGCGACACCTGCAGTGGTAGAAACCTGTGGTGTTAGCATCCACTAAGTGGCAGTTAACATCTTGCTTCCGTACATGTATCAGAGTAACATATATTTTTTTCATTTATATTAAGCACTTAGTTTCACTTTGCTTTGGATCCTGTGCCATTTGAGTTTTTGGCTAGGCCAAGGAAAAACTGCCCATTACCGAATGCATATTGGCAGGCTTTCACTTAGTAAAACCCTTGCGGTCCTCCCTCCCCATGGGGGAGTACACTCAGCTTGAACCTTGCAGCAAGGGATGCCCCCACTGGGTTTTAAACTTGACAATACGAGTTAAAGGGTGCGCCACCATGATCCATAAGCGACTCCAATGAGTAAACCGGTTTGGGACAAGCATTGCCTATTCAATTGAGTCGGATTCATCAGCCAAATGTATGAGTTTGGAAACAGCTTCTCAGTAGGTGTTTCGGGCCCAATGCTGTCGTTTGTCCGGTCTGTCCTAACCAACTTGAGCATGGACCAGTGTTGACTATTTTAGCTTTAAATGTATGTTTCGTCAATCAAACCAACAATTATTATCTGTGTAGCTCATTCGATGGAGAGAACATCTGTTAAGTTTAGAATTTCTTATGTTTTTTTTAATTACTTGAACAAATCACATCTGTGAGCGAAAATCTGATCATGCTGGTTCAGCCTGCTATAACTACAGTCTTTGTCTTGAGGCTTAAGATTCCAGAAAATGGATCCATCATTTGAAATAGGATGGGTTCCATCATACATTCAATCTTAGCCATCCAGAACCATTTAGCCATTGATTGAATGGCTAGGATTGAATGTATGATGAAACCATCCTATTTCAAATAATGGGATCCGTGTTCGGCCCAAGGCCTATGCTGGGTGTCAGCTTACACAACAAGAGGTTTTTTTTCACAACTTGGAGGATCCAAGACCCAAGGTGCCAATCCTACCAAACAAAACATATGCTGAACACATGTACAGGTCAGATTGGGTTGAGACAGACAGTCATGACCATAAGACCAAATATTATATCCGATGTAGGGGTGGCAATCAGATCGGGTTGGCGGGTCGACCCGGTGGGTTGGCGGGTCAGCATACCTCAACCCGAACCGACCCGTTTATTAAACGGGTCGGCTGTGTCAAACACGAACCCGACCCGTTTATTAAACGGGTAACCCGACACGACCCGCCAACCCGTTTAATAAACGGGTTGGGTCGGGTAAACGGGTTGGCAAGTTGGCGGGTCGGGTTGGCAGGTTGACCCGCCCGCCTAACCCGTTTATTAAACGGGTTGGCGGGTTGGCATACCCCTAACACGAACCTGACCCGTTTAATAAACGGGTTAGGCGGGTCGACCCGTTTATTAAACGGGTTAGTTTGAGCCCAACCCGAACCCGCCTAAGAGGCGGGTTGGCGGGTCGGGTCAGGTTTTGCCACCCCTAATCCGATGTAATAATTTTATCGACGTTAATTGTCTGCCATCGCCAGTGTCACTGAACAATGCCTTTATGGTTGAGACTTGAGAGAGAGAGAGGGATCACCCTTAGTCCGTGAGAGAGGCTTTCAAGCTTCCACGCGTTTACTGTATAGAGCCCTCTTTATCCAATTCCCCATCCGATGCTTTTCAGTCTTCTCAAAACTTTATTAACACCACAGTGAAAACAAATCAGCCAGATTCACCAACTCCATCCTTGGACAGTAATAAGCTGCCGCACTTCCACGTCTTCCCCATCAAAGCAACCAATCCAGTATGGCCAATCCAGCAATTGCTCACTCCTCCAGTCTTCTCTTATCATCACCCCTGTGCCACCACCACAGTGGGCACAGCAAATTGTCACCACCACTCACATCGTTGACGACATTTTCCCATGCCAGATCTGCCAATGCTGGTGAGTTGTTTTGTTCTTTTCTTTCCTTTTTCTGGAACATTTCTTCGTTCAAGCATCCTGGTCGCGCTGGCTTAGCCTGCCATACCTAAGGTCATCGTGCTGGCGGCGTAAAACTCCGTGGCCAGACCCTCACCCCCGGGGCTTATGCTGGGTGTCTGCTTGCGCAGAGGAGAAACGCTCATGGGAATAGAACCTTGACCATCCGTCTAGCGGTCAAGGCTCCACCACACTACGCCACCGGTCGGCATACGCAGAAGTGACATCTTTGTATCTTGTTACTGGTTGTTTTACAGGCAGCATGTCCAAGCGTTACTGCTACAGGAATTTGAAGGATTCTTGGTCTTCTTCCTCTTCCTCTTCACGGATTTCTGTAAAAGAAGAGGAAGAGGAAGAGGATGGTAATGGTGAAGAGACTTTGTTATACTCTGTGGCACCACTGCCTTTCCTTTTCATAGCTGCACTACCTGGAGGTGATTATCCTCTCTTTCTCTCTCTCTGCGCCACTTTAATTGGACCATTGTTACCAATAACGAAGTTGGTATGAATTTATCATGATTCTATCAGATTAAAGACTACCCAGTAGCCATCAATTTCAGAAAACCTTTTCTGTCAATTTATCACGATATATTTCCTTACCAAGAAATCTCCATTTGGTGATTTTGTGACTGTGTTGCTATCACATGCCTTGACTTAGACATTGCCTCTCAAATTAACTATGCCTACTCTTGCGACCATCCACGCTATTATCAATTGGCATATTTCTCCACAAGCCAGCAGCTATAATACCTTTTTATGCGGTCATTTACTAGCTTTTCAGGTTTCTTAAAACGTTAGCTTTGACAATTTTCTTAGACACTAAAAATAAGAGGTGACTTTTATACCTCAAGATATGATATGAGGATGGATCAGATGATATGCCAAATCATCGATCCTTGTGTTTTAGCAATCAGATTCCTATGCAAAATGGTAGTACCAAATCCGATTCATACATTATTTGGACTCGGATATCAGCGGGATTCGGACGAAAAATCTCAAACCATGTCCGAACTCGGCTACTGATTGAATTTGACTTGCTTTGTGGAATCGGACGTCGGGTTTCAGTTGGATGATGGATTCAAATATGATCCATCGAATTCCTTATCGCCGCCATTCATTGAGCAAAGAAGCAGAGCCCACATTAATGGCCCACCTGAAGTAATCTTCGGCGATCCCATTGGCTGCCGTTGATCTCTTGAGTGGACAGAGATCAGCCGAAAACCCAGAAGACCGGTGATTTGGCATATGACTTGATCCAACGATTTGTGATACTTTGTAGGTTGACCCTTTTGCTTGAATTGCCAACATTGCCATTTAGATACCAACTGGGGCTCCCCTTGTCTGGTAGGAGCAGCTAGTGCACGTCACCTTGTGTTGGGACGTTGCAGGTTCAAAACCCAATGGTATAATTGTATAATTGGTAGGGTCTGCCTAACCCACATTGCCTTTAAAAAGAAAAAGGTTCTTGCCTTATTCTGCTATACAACTGCTTGGAGGAAATGATATTCACTTCAAAATCTTACAAAAGCCAGGAAAGACCACTAAGATCACAGTCAATATGCAGCTTGCATTATTTCTTTTCCTTGGAAAATGCAAATAGTTACTTGCCAGTTTTTTTTTTATGAAGTTTCCAATATGAGTAATATATAATAGGTGGCAGAATGGGAATCGAATAAAGTATCTTATGTTAACATTAACTTCTTATAACAGTTAAGGCATTCACATCTTTGATGGATACCAAGACAATTTGGTAGTGGTTCTACGAGGGAAGATCAGGTGCAATGTGGTGTGCTGCTACACCTGATCACCCACCATCTGCTGTTGGGCCCCACAACTGGAAAGCTGTATCACAAAGATGAAGGGAGATCAGGTGCAGCAGCAAACTAAAAGTGTGCAATCACATTGCATCCGATCCTCCCTCGTTGTTCTATGAATATCCTCTGGAAAACCTCATACATCATGGGCTTCTCTCTAGATAAATTTAAGAAAAGAAAAAGATGGTCACCTTCACTTACAACATGACTTTGTTGGTGCAACAGCTGATGCATTGAGGTCAGCATTTGGGCCCTTTGTTGAACTTGTGAAGACATGGAACCTTCCTGATTGGCTTGTACATTGGGGCCATCCTGGAAATATGGTAAAAAAAAATCATTCTTCAAACAAGTGATCAGCATCATCCTTTTCATAGGAAAGCCCAAGCATGTGATTTATTGTTATTGGCACAATTCAGTTTTTGACAAAAAATGTTGAATTTTGCAGGCAGTGGTGTTATTTGCCATGGGCGGATATGGAACATATCTCGGCTTCAGGATACGATATTCAGATGATGTGGTATGTCAAACTAATAAATTCTCGAGTCATTTTATCCTCACAATGCTTAAACATTGATGTCTGTGTCTCATGCATACCCTTTGTCACATGGACACGAATACGGACACAGATACCATAGAGACAGGAATACATGATTAACAGAAAAAGACATGAAGACACATTTTTAAATATTTAATATATAAAACTATATTTTAATTATGTTAACATAAAAAAAAACATGATTGATATAAGCATTATTCAGCTTGCCAATTAATTTTTAGTATTTGTGTTGTTCAATAGGAAGAGAAAGCTAAAGCCAAAGATTTGCACCCAAAACTCCTTGGAGGAATGTTCTTTTTCTTTGCTCTTGGGGCAACTGGTGGAATAACTTCCCTTCTGACTTCAGGCCGACCCATCCTAGAAAGGTACTATGGGATTAGTACCTGTAGAGAGCTACTTTTGATCTCAGTGATATATTTGGGATTTTAAATTCTAGACTGAAATTAATTAATGAAGTTTCCTCCATCAGTCCTCATGCTGTTACAGGGTTATTTGGGCTGGCTCTTCTGACCATTCAGACAATTTTGCCTTCTCTATTTGAGGTGAGCATAGACACACCAAGATGATCGCTTTAATACATTCTATGATTTTCTCCTTCAAATTCAAGCACTCTACTTATATACCTTAAAGTTTCTAAACTTATGAAGATGTTTATGGCTTTGGTCTTTTTTCGGTTATTTACATAAACACGCAAAAAAGAAATTTATCTTTCAGATTCACATCCAAACAACTTGGTAATTCAAATGCACACCTCATTTATTTTGTGGTTAACCCAAAGTATGCTTGTGGTCAGTTCCCAAGTTGGCCTTTCCTGTCATGATTTTACCATTAAGAAAAGTCAACTTTACCCTTATGTAGAGAGAAAGAGAGATTAATGAGGGCAAAATAGTCAAGGAGAAGCATATTCAATGAGGGTAAAACTAGTTTTTTTTTTTTTCAATTTATTACTTGAAGAAACCTCATCCAGGATCGAAGACCTAGTCATGCTGGCTCAGCCTGCCATACCTGCGTCGTCCCAGAGGCATAAAACTCCAAGGCTAGGACCCTCGCCCCAAGGCCTATGCTGGGTGCCAGGTGTAAAACTTGTGAGTTTTTAATTTATTAACTATGGATTGTTTTAGAGGAATTTATTAACTGTGGTTAAAGAGAATAGTTACCAAGGGTATGAATTTGATTAATTGAAGATAAAGGTAAGAATGATTTTGAATTATAAGTTTTTTTATTTATGATTCTGAATCATAAAAAAACCAAGTATGTTTTTGTAATAACGGCTCTTTTTTGGATCATAATAATAAGTCTTTCTTGTCAAACTTTTTCATCAACTCATTCATTTCCCAGAGCCCAAACACATATTGATTGGCCTGTATATTTTTGTTAAATGATTTTATCAGGTTCAAGAAGATTAATTTCTCTTGCTGATACTTATGTGACTTGCAGGGGAATCCAGACTCACGCAATGTGCACTCCATCTTGGGCAGTAGCATCATGGCTCTGTTTCTAGTGCATGCATTCCTAGGCCTTCAGCTGGGCCTTAGCTATTGAGACGCCAACTATTTACATGGCATGAAATATGCAATTGATGAAGCCATTTGATTCATAGCATCTGTCTTGGCAAAAACTGTTGGTAACTGCACAAAATCACCCAATGCATGTCAGTTTAAAAGCTTCACTAGGAAAGAGGAGCATATTAACAAAATCAGTTGTCAGAAGAAAATGTGCAATATATGTGAAAGGTGAACATGTGCTAGAGTGCAATCGTTGGTTTGCTACCTTTGATATTATTTCGTCATTGTTATATCAATATTGAAAAAAATAGAAAAAGTGTGAAGAAAACTCATTAGTGGGAATCATAGTGACAAATGTCACCATATTTAGGAAAATCTTGCGAAAATCTCATGGGAAATTACCTGAAAGTTAAAAATGGTAATTTCTTGCGATATTTTCATTTTCTCATGAGTTTTTCATCAAAAACATAATATTGCGTTTTAAACACAATATTTATGTTTTTATCGGCTATTTATCATGAAAAAACCATGGTTTTTATTTTTAAATATTTTTATGTATATTTCCTTAAAAAATATTTTTTATATTATTTATTTATTCTTTATTACCGAGATTTTGTCAAAGTGCAACGTTTTAAAAAAAATCAAATTTCCATGAGTTTTTTGCCTGCCGATATTTTGCAGTTTTTAACTTTTGTCACTATGGTGGGAATGTCAAGTTTTCTCTCATGAATGACAAGCAAACAGCGTGGTGAATAAGGGATGTAAACAGGTGGGATTCGGGTTTGATTTAGCCATTACGAATTGGACCTATTCGGATCTGACATAATTGGATTTGGATTCAAAGTTGGATGGGATCAGACAAAACTGAATCCTGGTCTGATCAGATTATGTGTGAACTGTCAATCTTAAAATCCAAAATTTACGCAATCGGATTCAAATTTGAGCTAGGGCTTGGATGCAAAACTCAATACTTAATCCAAATCTGATTATTAATGGGATCCTAACTTGCCTACCGAATCTGACTAATTGGATTCGGATCGAATGTCAGATTACATCCAACCCGTTGACATCCATAGTGGTGAAGGGCATTTTCATCAACAGCTAACAAAAGAAACCAATCAGATAACTCGACAAGGTCTTCCTGCATCTTGGTTGCCATTGTGCATGGCGAGTATCTAAATGCTGAACAGTCGAAGATCCTGGATTCCTTACAACTATGTTGAACAATCTAGAATCACACGGAGTTCTCTGAGACTATCAATCTGTTCTTGCTAATTCCTTGACATGTGATTATGTTGCTGTAAGTTGCAGCAATTATGGAGGCAGAATTTCTTTTTTTATGCAAAAATTTGGTTGGGAAAAAAAATGAAAACTTTCATATTGCAAATCTTGCCCACTTTCAAACGTGAAACAAGTTTCCCAAGTTAATGGAAACGATGGATTACAGATAAAATCTGTTTCTTGGGATTTTTAGTTGCCAACTTCATGTTATCTTTGAATCCCATGATTCAACTTTTCATGTGATTTTTGAAGAGAGCTTTTGGCAACAAAAGCCCAACAGGATAGGAGCTTGATGTCTATTTTGAAAAACGATCTCCGATGAGAGAGAGATGAAAAAAGCAAGTAGCACCTGAATTTACACAGTGTTTAAATGATGCAGGAAACAGATTTAGACTTTGATTTTTGAAAACAGGGTTACAGACTTCAAAAAAATCTGATTTTTTTATTGAAAACCGTAGATATATATGATTGATTCTACCATAAAAATTTTGAGCTTAAATAACGAATATAAACAGGCAAAACAACATCATTATCATACAGACAGAATTGCATATCTCAGAAATAAAACCCTAATCATGATATATTCTGATTTATGCATGTAAAAATCATAAAAATATGAGATCAAGGGCTCTTGATTATGCTTGAATATGTAGATGATGAAAATAACATAAACACAACATGGAAAAAAATAAAAAATCGTTGAAGCATGGACTGAATTTGATTTATCCATTAAAAGAGGGATTCAACCTATAGAAAGGTCGAATCTCGATTCAAAGTGTTACTCTTCCCTCGTTTTACCAAGTGGTTAGATTGGGATTCTTTTATAACTTTGAGGGTACGGTTGCATGTCACAGAAGGGGTGCAACGGCACCCCCTTTTGTGGAAACCCCTATTGTGTAAACGGAATCGGACCCCTCCTCCCCCTTCATGAGAACCGTTTTTGCAAAAAACCCAAAAGCAACATGTATTTTGACACACCTATCGAGGAAACTAAGACACTTATGACATGGAACAATTAATAACAGATGAAAATAATACATAAATGACAATTGAAAAGTTGAACCCTTGGTATGTTGTACAAGTTATATAAAAATTTATTAAACAATATAATTGTTTTATGTTTTTATACTAATGAGACTTGGTTGAATATGTTTTTATTTAATGAATTATCAAACAATGAAGACCATTTGGAAATCATTAAAGTGAAGGCATCTCAGTCGATTACGAGTTACGTAATGAAAAACTTAATGATCAAAAATATTTTCAGTGGCTAAGATCAAACTCAAATGGTGGATACATTTGACCAAAGGTTTAGTGATCTAAAGCACTGTCGTAAGTTTTTGAAAGATCATGTGAGCATGAATAACTATAAAACATAAATTAATAGAAGTTGCACTAATAATAATTGTCGTATGCACGAGAAAGAAACCGCAGACTATAGGTGATTGCTCATAAAAGATCCATTGTATAAAGGTGCATGAAACAATATTCTTTCAAGTGAAAAAGTATGAAAGAGAGCATATATATGGTGGATCATTGAGCAACCTTTAAGTGAAAAAAGTATTTGTCATGTGAATTGCAAGTGTTATTCACAAACGCCTGCACAATAACCCGAAGATTACTCAAAAAAATTATTAATGATATCAGTTACGAAAAAAATGTTGAGATTAATTGCAAACAAGCATAGCGTAGATAGAAACGTACAAAGGAAGAGCTATATAGTGCATATGAAGAGTTTTTTAAGATGATTTTTACCTATTTTGATCATTTGATGACGATAAATCCAGGAACGAGATAGATCATTAACACTGATAAGAGATATCAATTTAAGTACATATTCTTATCTTACTGTTCGTTTTTAAAAAGGTACCATTCAGTTCTTACTATAGATGATATATTTTAAAGAAAAATACATGAGTATATTATTGATTGATCATTGTGGTAAGATGTTTTTAGCAGTACTTGCAGTTGTAAATAAGAAGTCTAAGGAGACATTTATACACCTCGATGAGTTTAGAGAAATAACAAAATTGACTATTATCTCAAATAGGCACCCAAGGATAAAACATGTTGTCGCCCATACTTTTTTTAGATATTATGTTGGATATTGTATGAAGTACTTGACAAAGAACTTTTCTAAGAAATTTTGTTCATCACTCAGTGCACTTTGGTGGAGTGCAGCTCGAGCGGCCACGAAACCACAATGCACATATTTTTTGAAAAAATTTGATAAAAAAATATAATTACATATGATTATATTACCATTAGCATGAAATTATAGTATTTAGCTACATGTCACTTTTCAGAAAAAATATATGGGTGTTTGACATTTAATATAGCTCAAGTGCTTTAATTTTTAGATTCTCTTCATATGTGATAAACTTGTAGGGACTTTTTTGGAGAGGCTTTGTCTCATGCATATAACATTGTTTAAGAAAATAAAGAATATCGAAACAAAAAATGTCAAGTGTTGTGCCTGAGGTAAAAGAAAAGATAAATACATTAAAGAGAAATACACAACTACATATGGTTGTCGTGCATTACCATTGATGTCTTTACGATGCCTACAACCGATCTTACAGTTATAGTAATGATATTAAGAAAAGAGAATGTTCTTGTGAACAATGACAGGTGAGTGAGATTTCATGCGAATATGAGATTGCATGCATTTTGTATGAAGGCAAGCTACCAGAAGATTACTGTGATAAATACGTCAAAGTTAAATAAAATCTAAATGCATATCATATATTTTTATTCCTTTTGATGGTGGATAATGCTTCACACAACACTTCATTAGCTCTTATTCTAATTTATCCACCAAAGGTGGTGCACCCACCTAGGCAACCTAAGGTAAAAAGACAAAAAACACCAAAATGATGTTGTGCAGCGTATGTGGTGAGGTTGACAACAACAAGCCGAAGCAATTGAATATCTCTTCTTACAAAATAAGCATGTGTTTGTGTGTTTACATTTTTTTATATATATACTTGTTAATAATTGTTAAACTACATTGCTTCTATGTATTTATCGAGTTGTATCGTTTATGCATATCTTAGGTCTTTCGTGATGTCACACAAAAAAAAAACATGACAGCAGAATGAGGTTTACCAAACATTAACGATTTTCTTTATCCTAACAACATAGTTAACACCATCATGGCAATCATGGCAAGATGAGATCTGTATCCACATTGATCTAATCCAATTCTCAGTGTGTTTGGCCATGGTCCTCATAAATCTAGAAAAAGAAGATTATGAGCTTTTCCATGTAAATCAGGCAATGAACTGAAAGGACAGCATCCTTAATCCTTATCAGTGTTCTGTTCTGCTCACCCAAAAAAGGGGTCAATCAACTACATTCCCGATTATGAAAAATCAGCTTAATTTGCTCAACTTGTTTATAGTGTCTTTCAACTAGGGGTGTCAACAAGTCAGGTTTGGTTCGGACCTAGGTGGAACCAGACTTGGACCCAGTTTTTGGGTATGATATTGGTTCGGACTTGAGCGTAATCGGATCCACTATAAGAGAAACCATACTAGGACCCGATAAGAACTACATGAACCAGACCCGAATCATACCCGATAAAATAATATTTTTTAACATTTTTACATTGAAAATTTGCAGGTCTTAATCAAAACTTGGGTCGTGCCCAGGTCTGGTATAAAATTTCACAAACTGTACCTGGATCCATGTATTAATCAGACCTTCGGGTCCGAACCCCGGTCTTAATCGGATCTTCTTATTTATCACCATACCTGGACCCTATAGAGTTTGGTCCGGGTCGGGTCCGGATAATCCAGACCTGTTGACACCCCTACTTTCGACCAATGTTTAACACTTCGAGACTCACGAACAAGCATGGTGAGAGAGTGTTTGACTTCCTGTCCAAGATAGGACAGAACAACTTGCCAAGGACAAACAGGACAGTGGTCCTGTCAAGAACACACTGATCAGTTTGTTTTGGACACAGGTTTTTTTTCATTTTTTAAAACTTGTCCCATCCCCACCATTCTAGGGGAGTCGGTACAAAAAAGAGTGTCCTGCACGTCTGCAATTTGATTGTGGGCACGTCCACGCATGGGTCTGGTTTGACCCACACCCACCTGTACCGAACCCTATAGGGGCAGAATCTGGTGTTAAAGGAGGAGGTTCAAATAGGATCCGATTAGTATATGAAACCGGTATGGTTTGTGAAATTTCATGTTAGACCCGCTAGGTTCTGATTAAGATTTGCATTTTTTAATGTATATATATATATATATATATATATATACTATTTTATCGGCTATGGACCGGATTATAGGACCTGGGTATAGTTTTTCTTATGGCAAGTGCAAGCGAACCCGGGTCCAGACCTGGTACCAGCACCTCAAAATCAAATCTGGGTTTCAGACCCACCCAGGTCCGACCTGTTGACACCCATAATAGTGATGGACTTGACAGAGAAGAGTTCTTGGCACTTCTGGGAGAAGAGCTTCGGCAGAATTGGGACTATTGTGCAGATATCTAAATCAAAATATTATTCTGCGATCAATAAGAGAGTTGGGCACTTCGGAGGGAATCGAGGACTCCTTCACCTGGTGGGATGAAATCAATTGGAAGGATTTGATATAACATTCAAATCTTTTTCTTTTACATGTGAAACGAGGCTACAAAATTAGTAAACATTGAATTGCAACATTTGTTTCTTGATAGCACATATCATCAAAATAACACAGAAAGCAATGGAATCCTTACAGCAAAAACAATTTACGCATCTTACATAGGAGAGGCATTAATAGCTTTTTGAACTCAGAAGGAAAACCTGGTATCATGCATATGTTGAGTTGAGACTTTGCATCTCAGCATGCAATGTTGGATTTGTATTGATAGCCCTTTTTGCAAGATTGCGTATATCTTCTCTGGCAGATTCATGTGCTATACGGATCAACTCCTTCATTGCTCCACTGGAAATTATAGATTTTGCATTTTCCTCTGAAAAACAAGATAACCACAAGATGACGCTCTTTTATTGCATAATTGCATATACAGATAATTGCTTTCATACAACACAGAACTAATGATACACCTTTGAGCACACAGGCATAGCTGTGGAGCATATATAGCTAGAGCGCTCTATGATGTCAGGTATTTCTTGCTTCATATCTAAAATAAACACCTAGAGCGCTCTCTGTTCATGAACATAGCCAAGAAAGATGTGCATTGATTGAACAAGATAGAATCATTTCAAAAAAATGAGTTGAAACCCTGAAAATGAAGAGAAGAATTTCCTCATAAATGAAAGGCTGAAAGAACTCAATGATGGGTCCAAACCAATATCAAGTCCAGAAAGAAGCCAGTTGCAAGAAGAATAAATCAATAAGCAATGATTGTTGCTTGATGTTTCGAAGCATAAGGGAAATACAGAAAACAGTTTGAGTCTTGTTGCAACAATTTCAAACTCCGTGCATTCAGACCTGGATCATGGAAGGTGACAATATCAAAACTTGATTTGTTTTCCAAAACCATTCACCTAGCATCAGAAAAGCATGCCTTGCATTGCAACACGGTTGGAGGAGGCACAAAAGCAAAGAAAAGAAAAAGGTTTTCTCCTTTGCCAAGAAAACAAAAAGAAAAAAAACCAACGTTAGGAAGATTATCAAATGAATTGTGTTTTTGTAAGTTTTACCCATAACTATATAACTTGCGGAATCCTCATTACAAACATTGAGCTAAAGAGAAAAGATAACCCACAGATTATTAAGGCCAATCGATAACATGAAGTGATTAAGCTGCTTGAGCTACATGACTTTGAAAATCTTGAAGTGGAAAGTATCATAACAAAAGATAACCTTATCTAACTAGTTGACAAAAGAAGCTGACACAGCTAGGACACGATTTGTTTTATCACAATAGTGAACTGCTGATGTGGTGTATGAGATAGTCGTAGTAAGAGTCTTCAAATATCCAAAGTACGGTTTAAGATGAGCTGATATCCAATTGCAAGATTATGCAAGACCTAATCAACTGAACCCACAACAGCAGACTTGTCTTTTGGAGGAAAATGTCTTTAGCAACAGATAAAACACAAGAGCTCTGGTTCTTGTGAGTGCCTAAGTCGGGCATTGTCCCTGCACATCCAATTTGACTTAATAAAGGATCTTTGTTGATAAGTGTGTGGCTCCATTTGTGTGTAAGCTGATAGTTATAATGCCTCCTTTAGTTGGTTATGATTTAGCTGAGATAAATTAATGCTTGTAGAATTTGTCTTAGCTATATCAATATTTTGACAGTTAATTGTGAACCTGGCATACCGTGGGAAGTAACACTGGAGAAGCTAGTGTGATAGCATAAGCACTTTCCTTTTCCTATATTTTGTGTGCGTGTGTGTGTAATATAAGAAAAAAAACAGCAATATGTAATATGAGAAAGCAATTTTTAGAGATTTTAAAAATAATTTCTGAGAAAATTATTGTTATGTACAACATTAAAAGGTCTCTGTTTTTACGAGTTTCTTATACAAATCCTTAAAATAGATGACACCCCCATTCAATTTTTTAATAAATTTATCCAAGAAAATTATTATAATATTAGATTCTTAATATTCAATAGCAGTATTCTCAAAAGACAAAGCAGTAATAGGAATAAACCATAAGATGTAGCTTACCATGTTGAGCTAAATGACAAAATGCAAGTTCGATATGTCGCCTAATTGAGGCTGAGGTACAAGAAGAATTTGCAATCATCCAAGTAAGAACACCATCTTCAATGAGGAGTGACTGCCCATTCCTATAACCTGTAGGAGGTTTTCAACAATCTTGTCTGTTACTATTGTAAGAAAGTGAAAAATACACTACAACAAATGTCTCTCAACAAGTTCTCACAAATACATCATAAGAACCACAAAGGTTCACAAAGAGAACTTAAAAATACACACAACCCGAAACGGGTATAAAAATGAAAAATAAACAATTTTATTGATTTGAGATAAAAACCCAAAACAAAAGTATTTACAAGGGGAATAGCCCCATATTTATAGAGAGGTAGAGAGAAGCCTTAAGAGAGTTGTTGGACTCTCCAACGGCTCTAATAGAGCTGTTGGGGAATCCAACAACTCTTTTTGGATTTACCTTTTTGACTTGGTCAAAAAGGTACATTTTTGACTAGTCAAAAAGGTAAAGGCCAAATCAGTCCAATGATGGACTGGTTTGGCTAATTCTAGTTGTATTTTAACTAGAATTAATTAAACGAAAAATCCTAACTAGAAAGAAGATAAAACAATACATGTCTATGAGATTACATATGAGATATTATATGAGATTACATATTTTAACACTCCCCCTCAAACTTACGGTTGGATAACCGAAAGTTTGCCTAAGAGAAACTGAAACCTAGGAGCAGCGAGAGGCTTGGTGAAGAAATCGGCCAACTGATATTCTGAAGCAACATAGCGAAGATTGATGGTGCCACGCAAAAAGTCCTCTCGAACATAATGGCAATCCATTTCTATATGCTTGGTGCGTTCATGAAATGTCCGATTGCTTGCAATATAGATAGAGCTCTTGTTGTCACAACACAGATTTGATGCTTTTGGACTTTCAACTCTCATATCGGAAAGTAGACGTCGAAGCCAGACTAATTCCATAGTAGTTGTAGTCATTGCCCTATATTCAGCTTCAGTTGATGAGAGAGAGACCTTTTGTAACGCCCCAAAATTTCGACTTGTGATTTCGAAAACCTTATCGAAAAACCTTTCAAAGATTTAAAGTTTAATATTTAAAAACAACAGCGGAAGACATTTAGAAAGGAACACAAGTCAACAATCCTGGGTACGTTAGCTGAAAAACCATCATTCACATGTACAACATCTTAAAGGAATTTAAGAAATAAGGCAATCGATTAAAATCTGCAGTTTATTACAAAATGAGCCTTTTATTCCAAAGTTCAATAAATCTAAGAAAAAAAAAAACTCCAACAAGTCCCAGAACCAAGCCGCCAGCAGAAAGAAAACGAATCTTGATCTACGTTGCACCACGCCATCGGCCGCCAGTGAAGTCCTACTCCTCACCTGCCCATGAAATAGGTCAGTTTCATAACAAACTAGTAGATGCACGAACAGATAAGTAGAATGAAAATAAAACAGGACATTTATGAGATAAGCAGTTATGATATTTAAGCAATTAAAGCAGTTGTAGTCTATTCTAGCAAATGTAATAAGTGCAAAGAGAAACAGTGTAAGTCTCAGTCATCTATATCTATTCCTGAATATATTCTTTAAGTTCTGATATTAACTGGCCTGTGGGTACGCACAGACGCGAAACGTAGAAACAGCCGAGACCGATCCAGGGGTTTATTATGTCAGGTGTTTTCATTAACCCGGATGGCTGACTGAGTCCGCTCCTAAGGGGACGGTCAGTGACCAAGAGAGTAAATCCCCAAAGGCATTCGTGGCCCATGGATGCATCCAACTTCTGCAGAAGTGCCTGGGAATTACCACCTAGGATAATTTATGGTAATCCCAATTCCCCTAACTCCGATGACTGGGGAAAACCGAGTCTTTTGCTCGTGGGGTGGTTGTTAACAACCTGTCCATCGGAGTCTTTGTACCATCCATCCTCTCCCTTGATGAACCGTGAAGATCGGATGGGTACGACGGGGGTTTCTTAACCGCCGTCCCATCCTACATGCTCTGGTCCATTAGACCCACTCGAGCATCTTGCCTGTGAAGGCGAAATGGTCACCATTTTATGTGATCTCAGCATTTTGCTAATAGCATTCATCGAGGTTGCCACAACCTCAACATCCCACCATCGTAACCCACATGGGACGTACTTGTCCAAAAGTACGATCGTACCTTCCTAGAGGTACAACTACGATGAGAGGGCAACATAATGGTTTATGATTCTTTTGTTTCCTACATGACATGTTTTGCTTTTCTGAGCAATTGGCTTGTGGAGGCCGATATTATTAAATTCGTTAAAGTATAGATTTCACCCTTCAATACCCTCCATGATCTTACATAAAATTCATACTGTACCTGCCTTAAGGTTCGATTACAATAGCAATTGCAGTGCATTCTGAGTCTATTCACAAAGTCTACCTTAAGTATGCAGTTTCAAAGGAGTAATCATGCAGAATAGACAATTATCAGTTAAGTAATCTTACACGTAAACCGGCATGCCAATTAAACTACTTGATGAGTCTACCCAAAGAATTTACGATATGCAATTTCAAAAGAATCACAAAGAGTAAACTTTGACCAGTCAATATTTCTTCAGATACACAAGTATGCACAATAACTATTCTATCTCAGAAGTCTTATTTTATTTTGTTCATACATACTATTCGTGCGACTTTCCCCTACCTTGGGATGTCGTGCAGCTGCGTGCGTCTACGCGTGTAGATGATACGAGGCTCGGGCCGCAGAGCCAGAGCGAGGGGTCCGATGCGAGGTCTGCAACAGTGCTACGTTAATTATCATGCGGAAAGTAAAAGAAACAAACCTGCCTACAGGAAAAGAGAGAGGCAATAGGGGTGTGCCCCTACTGGCTGAAATCAGGAAAGCGACAGGGGGCGAACCCCTGCCTGCCGACAACAGTGGGGCGACTGGGACAGAGCCCCTGTTGAAAACAGCGAGGTGACAGTGAGGCCAGCACGAGACGGCAGGGAACCAGCCCCTGCCGGTAGCATCGATGCGGCAGGGGGGGCAGCCCCTGCCGACAACCCAGAAGCGGCAGGGGTTAAGCCCCTGCCGACAGCCAAAAGACGGCAGGGCTAGCCCCTGCCGACAGAGTGAGGGAGAAAGCTCGAGACGGGGGGGGGGGTGACAGGGGAACAAGCCCCTGCGTGCCGAGAATCAAGGGGCAGCAGGGGAGTATCCCCTGCCCTCCCAGAAGCCAAGAGGCGGCAGGGGACGAGCCCCTGCCAGCCTAGCAAAACTAAGGGCAACAGGGGCATTGCCCCTGCTAGCCGAGCAAAACTAAGGGCAACAGGGGCATAGCCCCTGTTAGCCGAGAAAAAACAAGGGCGACAGAGGCATTGCCCCTGTCAGCCGAGCAAGACAAAGAGTGACAGGGGCATTGCCCCTGCCAGCCGATCAAGACAAAGGGTGACAGGGGCATTGCCCCTGCCAGCCGAAACAGGAAGGCGGCAGGGGCACTACCCCTGCGCGCCAAAACTTTAGAGGCAGCGGGGCTAGCCCCTGCCTGCCGGGAACCATGAAGCGGCAGGGGCACTGCCCCTGCCTACCGATGATCGAGGGGTGGCAGGGGGACTAACCCCTGCCAGAGAGAGTGAAGGCTTGGGACGGGGGTGACAGGGAGGGCAACCGACCTTCCGTCGGTTCCCTATCACCCACCGAGGAGAGGGAGTGTCGCAGGGGCCATTGGTCCCCTGCCGACACTCCGGCGCACCCCCAGAGGGAAGAAGGGACGACAGGGGCCTTGCAGGCCACCTGTCGGCCCTTCGGTGAATACCGGAGAGGCAGGAGGGCACGACAGGGCTGTGCGCCGCCTGCCGGCCTCCCGGCGAGGTGACAGCGAGGGGGGGTGAGGAAAAGAAGAGGGAGGAGAAGAGAAGAGGGAGGATGGCGTACCTGGGAGCGGTGGCCGGCGTCTGCGACAGGGCGCAGCGAGGGAGGTGACCGGTGCGGAGGGGGGGAGCGAGGGCTGCGAGAGGGAGGCGTGACTCCCCTCGCCCTCCAACCTCTCTCTTAAAGTCGCAGGGGAAAATCAGAAGGGGAAACCCCTGGTGGGTTTCCCAAATTTGCCCGCACGCGAAGTGGAAAGAAAAAGGGGGGGGGGGGTTGCGGCGCCCGAACGCTCGGGTTACTTAAAACCCTAAATAAAAAGGGGCCCGGGTCGGGTCCGGACCCGACCCGGGTCCAAACAGATTTTTTTTTTTTAAATGGGGTTTTACATCCTACCCCTCTTAAAAGAATTTCGTCCGCGAAATATCTATTACCTTGAAGAATCAAAATACAGGTCAGGATATTTTTCCCTAATATCGTTCTCAGGTTCCCAAGTACATTCGTCAATTCCATGATGTTGCCACCGAACCTTTACAAAGGAAATGGTCTTTGATCTAAGCACTTGGTCACGACGGTCGACGATCTCCACTGGTCTTTCTTCGAATGTCAAGTCCCTTCTAATGTCCACATCATCATAATGAATGATATGCGATGGATCGTGAACATACTTCCTCAACATGGATACGTGAAAAACATTATGGATCTGAGCATACTGCGGAGGTAACGCCACGCGATAAGCTGCTTCTCCAATCCGCTCCAGGATTTCGAACGGTCCGACGTATCTAGGACTTAGCTTTCCCTTTTTCCCGAACCGAAATACACTTTTCGTCGGAGATACCTTAACAAAAACCATCTCGCCAATATCGAAGACAAGCTCTCGTCGGCGTCTATCTGCATAGCTTTTCTGCCGACTCTGAGCGGTACGGAGTCGTTCTCGAATCATCTGCACTTGTTGAGTATAGTGTTGCAAGACTATAGGTGCCTCCAATTTTCGCTCGCCAACCTCGTCCCAGTAAACAGGTGATCGACATGGCCTCCCATACAAAGCTTCGTATGGGGTCATCCCGATGCTCGCATGATAGCTGTTGTTATACGCGAACTCCGCCAAACTGATGTGGGAATCAGTGTTGTGAGAGGCGTACGCCTCAGTACCTGAAGCGTACGCCTCAGAGGCGAGGCGCACGCTCAAGGTACTGAGGCGTTGCTGTGATGCGCCCCTCATCAACCTCCGACCAGTTGTGACCACCGACCACCGGAGTTGCTGTGCTGCAGCTGCTGCTCAGTCTTCTCCGACCACCGGACGACCGACATATCCCTCGCTTCCGTACCAGCTGGGCGGTGGTCCTTCTCTTACTGCCTCCCCTCCCACCGCTTCACTTCCATTCCAGTTGTGAGAGGCGTACGCCTCAGTACCTGAGGCGTACGCCTCAGAGGCGAAGCGCAGGCTCAACGCCTCGCTTCGCCTCATCGCATTTAACAACCTTGGTGGGAATCCCACTCTCCCTTCCAGTCCATCATACAGGCTCGAAGCATGTCTTCCAAGGTTTGAATCGTACGCTCCGACTGCCCGTCCGTCTGAGGGTGAAACGCAGTACTAAACTTTAACTTTGTGCCCAACGCCAACTGAAGTTGTCCCCAAAACCTTGAAGTGAATCTAGGATCACGATCGGAGATAATCGAGACTGGAACACCGTGCAATCTCACAATCTCTCTAATATAGAGATCAGCGAGACTATCTAACGATTGGTTGAGACGGATAGGTAGAAAGTGAGCCGACTTGGTGAGTCTATCGACGATCACCCAAATCGCGTCATGCTTTCTCCGCGTCCTCGGAAGACCGACTATAAAGTCCATGGTAACATCTTCCCACTTCCATAGAGGGATCTCTATCTGCTGCATGACCCCACCGGGTCTCTGGTGCTCGATCTTGATTTGCTGACACGTTAAACACTTCGAGACATACTCAGCCACGTCTCGCTTCATACCGTTCCACCAATAACTGCGTTGCAGGTCCATGAACATCTTCGTGCTACCCGGGTGAATTGTGTACCTAGACTTGTGGGCTTCCGCAAGAACTTCATCTCGAAGAACCGGGTCATCAGGAACCCAAAGGCGCTCCCAACCATATACTTCCATCCTCCTTCAGACGAAAAGGTGTATCTGCCAATACCGCTTGAGCCTTCAACTTCTCGTAGCGCGCATCAGTCTTCTGCCCATTGATGATTCTCGCTAGTAGCTCAGGTTGAGCAACAAGGTGGGATAAACCGATTGAACCTTGAGTGATTGCGAAAGGTTCCCATGAGGCTAGGTCTTCGACCAACCTCCATCCATCAAATAAAGCATTAATCGAAACTTCCAGTGCTTTGCGGCTGAGGGCGTCAGCCACGACGTTCGCCTTTCCTGGGTGGTAGGAGAGGGTGAAGTCGTAATCCTTGAGGAATTCAAGCCAACGCCGTTGTCTCATATTCAATTCATTCTGTGAAAATAGGTACTTAAGGCTCTTATGATCGGTGAATGCTTCAAACTGCTCCCCATACAAGTAATGTCGCCATATCTTCAGTGTGAACACCACTGCAGCTAACTCTAAATCGTGAGTTGGGTAGTTCTTCTCGTGAATTTTAAGTTGCCGAGAAGCGTAAGCGATCACCTTCCCATTCTGCATCAGCACAGCCCCTAGGCCTGACCCAGAGGCATCGGTATAAATCACAAATCCGCCTTTACCAGAAGGTAAGGTCAAAATAGGAGCACTGGTAAGTCGCCCCTTCAATAATTGAAAACTCGCCTCGCACTTCTCGTCCCATAAGAATTTAGCCTCTTTCTTCAGTAACTTTGTCAGGGGTAACGCAATTTTAGAAAAATCCTGAATGAATCTTTTGTAGTAACCCGCTAGTCCAAGGAAACTCCTGATATCACGCGCGTTCTTTGGTTGCTGCCAACCAAGTACAGCCTCTACCTTTGCAGGGTCCACGGACACTCCTTCTTTAGAAATAACGTGTCCCAGAAACATGACTTCCTCGAGCCAGAATTCACATTTAGAGAACTTGGCATACAAACGTTCCTTTCGCAAGGTCTCCAACACAACTGTTAGGTGCTCTCGATGTTGCTCTCGACTTTCTGAGTACACCAAGATGTCATCGATGAATACGATCACGAAGGTATCTAAAAATGGCTTGAACACCCTATTCATCAAGTCCATGAAAGTTGCGGGGGCATTGGTCAGTCCGAACGGCATGACTGTGAACTCGTAATGTTCGTATCTCGTCCGAAAGGCCGTCTTAGGAATATCCTCATTCCTAATTCTGAGCTGATGATATCCAGATCTAAGATCGATTTTCGAGAAAACCTTGGCCTTCTGCAACTGATCGAACAAGTCTTCGATACGCGGCAATGGGTACTTGTTTTTTATTGTGGCCTGGTTGAGCATTCGATAGTCGATACACAACCACAAGGTCCCGTCCTTCTTCTTCACGAAGAGCACAGAAGCTCCCCAAGGAGAAACGCTGGGGCGAATGAATCCCTGATCCAACAACTCCTGCAACTGCTTCTTCAGCTCCTCAAGCTCAGCTGGCGCCATCCTGTAGGGTGCTTTGGAGATTGGTGTCGTACCTGGTAGCAATTCAATATTGAATTCCACCTCACGAGACGGGGGAAGTCCCGACAGCTCTTTAGGAAAAACGTCGGGATAATCGCGAACAACATCCAGCTCACCGATGGGAATAGGCATTGGATCTGACTGGATAACACTAACCAAAAATGCAGTGCATCCCTTCCGCAAAAAGTTCTACGCCTTAAGCGCCGAGATCATCCGGCTTGCTCGAACAGGTCTGGGAATTCTGAATTCTACTCTCGAAGAGCCTGGAGGTGATAAAACGATCTTGCCATCACGGCAAAAGATCTTGGCATGATACTTGTGCAACCAATCCATGCCTAGGATGACGTCAAATTCAGTCATCTCCAGGAGGATAGCACAAGCAGGCAAGTGCCGCTCTGCCACAACTACGTCCAATTCAGGTATGAAAGTGGTGCAAACCGTGTTCTTCCCAACGGGGTTATACACGTCTAATGCATTATCAAGCGTTTTTACCGTTATATGCAATTGTTTTACGAATTTTTCTGACACAAACGAGTGTGTAGCACCACAATCAAAGAGTGCAAAAGCTGCTTGATCAGCAACAAGAATGGTACCTTGAACGAGATCTCCCTTGGTCAATTGATCGACCGTGGCTGCATAAACTCGACCCGGCTCTCTGCCACTGCTTGGTTGTGCTCGCTGTTGCTGCTGATGAGGTGGTTGAGGAGGCTGAGATACGTTGCCGGTTCGCTTGAGGTCATCTGCTGCTTTCTTCCGGCAGTCGCGTATGAAATGGCCCATCTTGCCACAGTACAGGCATCCGCCAGTGTCCCGCGGACAAGATTGTCCCACATGAGGCCTCTTGCACCTGGGGCAGTTATCACTCGACGGTTGCCTGGGTGGTGGAGGGCCCTGTTGTCGCTGGCGTTTTGCTGGAGGAAATTGTTTCTTCCCTGCTTCAGTCTTCACTGGAAAAGGTGGTCGTTGCCCTGGGCCGCCGGAAAATGTCTTCTTCTGCTCGCCACCTGACGCGGTTGACTTCTTGGCTTGCACACTTTTTGAACGCTCCCAATCCTCGTTCAGTAGAGTGGCTGCTGCTACTGCCGCCGAAAAAGTCGCGGGCATGCTGGTGAGAACCCTATGCCTGAGTCCTTCCTTCAGTCCGCGAATAAACTTCCCGGCCTGCTCATGATCATCCTCGAATAGGTGAGGACAATAGCGCTCCAACCGTTGAAATTTGGCGATATATTCGTTCAAACTTAAGCTGCCTTGGCACAGCTCCAGAAATTCCACCTTCTTCTTTTCCCTCGCATGAGGAGGAAAATAGTTTCCGAGAAAAACCCTTCGGAAGGCCTCCCACGGAATCACCTCAGCACCCGGAAACTGCACCTCCCGCGTAGTGTCCCACCAGTCGCGAGCGTCGTCCTTCAAACGAAAGGACCCGAACATTGTCTTCTTATCATCAGGAACGGACAACACTTAGAACACCCGTTCCACCTCTTTAACCCAACTCTCCGCCAAGTCAGGATCAACCTTGCCCGAGAAAGTAGGAGGGTCCAGCTTCAGAAATTTTTCATATGTGGCGGTTGGTGCATTCCCAACAAGGGAACCTGGATCCTGATGGGGGCGACCCTGGTTACGAATCGCCTCAGCTAAGGAGTTGAGGGTATCCATCATGAATCCCCTCTGTTCACGCAACTCATCGGCCATGCTGTGGCTTGAGTTTCCCGCCATCCTTAAAAAGCAACCAAGATTAAAATCAAAAACACTGAAGACGTACCAGTAGGCATAAGTATAGAAACAAAGGCAAGAACATAAATCTTTATTCCGAGAGTCAAATATTTAGAATCCAGCTGTGCTGGTACATAAGCAAAAGTTATATTCCGCAGTTATAAATGAGTTCACAGACTCCAACAAAACTGGGTGCGTGCTACCTCCCCTTAGGGACGACTAGAATACTTCCTAAGATATTCCCTTCTATTGCCTGTGCGCCTGAATCTGCGCTTAGGGGTGAAGGGAAGTGGCATATCGTAGGAGGGCTCCTGCCCGTAAAGGGGTGTCGCCGGAGTATATTCCGGTGAGCCAAGACTATAATCTGAAGAATCCGTCGCAGGTGTGTATGTGGGTGATACATCGCCCACTGGGTCTGCCGGAGGTGGCGGTTGCTCGCCGGCAGTCGAAATTGCGATCTTGTCGTCATGCTCAGCCTTGTGGAGGCAAGCATCCATGGTGTGGCCTGTTTCTCCGCAGAAACCACACTCCTCTGCTAACTCAGGGGGAACAAAATCTCCCGATGACTCCTGTGGTGTCTGATGGTGCACCTGAATGTGTGAAGGCGCGAAACCACCTTCTCGAGCATGCACTTCAGCCCACGTTGCTGCCAAGGGTATCTGGTAGGCGATCGGTAGTGCGAAGCCTTGCTTATCCGTAAAAATGGGTAGAGGAGGGCGGTTAGCCCAGTAACCAGCCCCGAACATCTCACGTCCGCCCCTCCCCCTTACGGAACGGCCACGTACACTACGCGTGCTCCTACCGCGAATACCATTAGAACCAGTAACTGGATCCATATATCCAACGGTACTACGAATAAAACAAGAATATAATTTAGTCTAAACATGCTATGAAATATCAAAGACTTACTTACAGCGCGATGGGATGCTCAATAGTCAAGATTCACTTCTTTCTGATCTAGCTCTGATACCAAGTTGTAACACCCCAAAATTTCGACTTGTGATTTCGAAAACCTTATCGAAAAACCTTTCAAAGATTTAAAGTTTAATATTTAAAAACAACAGCGGAAGACATTTAGAAAGGAACACAAGTCAACAATCCTGGGTACGTTAGCTGAAAAACCATCATTCACATGTACAACATCTTAAAGGAATTTAAGAAATAAGGCAATCGATTAAAATCTGCAGTTTATTACAAAATGAGCCTTTTATTCCAAAGTTCAATAAATCTAAGAAAAAAAAAACTCCAACAAGTCCCAGAACCAAGCCGCCAGCAGAAAGAAAATGAATCTTGATCTACGTTGCACCACGCCATCGGCCGCCAGTGAAGTCCTACTCCTCACCTGCCCATGAAATGGGTCAGTTTCATAACAAACTAGTAGGTGCACGAACAGATAAGTAGAATGAAAATAAAACAGGACATTTATGAGATAAGCAGCTATGATATTTAAGCAATTAAAGCAGTTGTAGTCTATTCTAGCAAATGTAATAAGTGCAAAGAGAAACAGTGTAAGTCTCAGTCATCTATATCTATTCCTGAATATATTCTTTAAGTTCTGATATTAACTGGCCTGTGGGTACGCACAGACGCGAAACGTAGAAACAGTCGAGACCGATCCGGGGGTTTATTATGTCAGGTGTTTTCATTAACCCGGATGGCTGACTGAGTCCGCTCCTAAGGGGACGGTCAGTGACCAAGAGAGTAAATCCCCAAAGGCATTCGTGGCCCATGGATGCATCCAACTTCTGCAGAAGTGCCTGGGAATTACCACCTAGGATAATTTATGGTAATCCCAATTCCCCTAACTCCGATGACTGGGGAAAACCGAGTCTTTTGCTCGTGGGGTGGTTGTTAACAACCTGTCCATCGGAGTCTTTGTACCATCCATCCTCTCCCTTGATGAACCGTGAAGATCGGAAGGGTACGATGGGGGTTTCTTAACCGCCGTCCCATCCTACATGCTCTGGTCCATTAGACCCACTCGAGCATCTTGCCTGTGAAGGCGAAATGATCACCATTTTATATGATCTCAGCATTTTGCTAATAGCATTCATCGAGGTTGCCACAACCTCAACATCCCACCATCGTAACCCACATGGGACGTACTTGTCCAAAAGTACGATCGTAC
The DNA here is from genome assembly GCF_984573655.1 of Nuphar pumila. Taxonomy (NCBI): domain Eukaryota; kingdom Viridiplantae; phylum Streptophyta; class Magnoliopsida; order Nymphaeales; family Nymphaeaceae; genus Nuphar; species Nuphar pumila. The sequence continues at coordinate 69,556,563 of NC_143264.1, read as the reverse complement.
CTTCCTAGAGGTACAACTACGATGAGAGGGCAACATAATGGTTTATGATTCTTTTGTTTCCTACATGACATGTTTTGCTTTTCTAAGCAATTGGCTTGTGGAGGCCGATATTATTAAATTTGGTAAAGTATAGATTTCACCCTTCAATACCCTCCATGATCTTACATAAAATTCATACTGTACGTGCCTTAAGGTTCGATTACAATAGCAATTGCAGTGCATTCTGAGTCTATTAACAAAGTCTACCTTAAGTATGCAGTTTCAAAGGAGTAATCATGCAGAATAGACAATTATCAGTTAAGTAATCTTACACGTAAACCGGCATGCCAATTAAACTACTTGATGAGTCTACCCAAAGAATTTACGATATGCAATTTCAAAAGAATCACAAAGAGTAAACTTTGACCAGTCAATATTTCTTCAGATACACAAGTATGCACAATAACTATTCTATCTCAGAAGTCTTATTTTATTTTGTTCATACATGCCATTGCGATTGAAGGGAAAGTTTTATAGGACGACTATTAGACCCGCTTTACTATATGGTACGGAATGTTGGGCTGCCAAGAGACATCATATTCAAAAAATGAGTGTAGCTGAGATGCGGATGCTTAGATGGATGTGTGGAAATACTATAAAAGATAAGATTCGGAACGAGGAGATACGTAAGAAGGTAGGTGTTGCACCCATTGAAAATAAGATGCGAGAGAATCGTTTACGGTGGTTTGGACATATTCGGCGAAGGCCTAATGATGCTCCAGTTAGAAGGTTGGAGAAATGGGAAAATATATTAGTTAAAAGAGGTCGGGGTAGGCCTAGGAAGACTTGGATGGAGATGATAGGAAAGGATATGAATGCTTTGAACCTCACCGAGGACATGGCATTGGATAGAAATGATTGGAGGAAAAGGATTCATGTGGAAGACCCTAAATGAATTTCTTTTTTGGTTCATATCGCTGACCCCAATTGTTTTGGGATGAAGGCGTAGTTGTTGTTGTTGTTTGTTGTATACATACTATTCGTGCGACTTTCCCCTACCTCGGTATGTCGTGCAGCTGCATGCGTCTACGCGTGTAGATGATACGAGGCTCGGGCCGCGGAGCCAGAGCGAGGGGTCCGATGCGAGGTCTGCAACAGTGCTACGTTAATTATCATGCGGAAAGTAAAAGAAACAAACTTGCCTACAGGAAAAGAGAGAGCCAATAGGGGTGTGCCCCTACTGGCTGAAATCAGGAAAGCGACAGGGGGCGAACCCCTGCCTGCCGACAACAGTGGGGCGTCTGGGATAGAGCCCCTGTCGAAAACAGCGAGGCGACAGTGAGGCCAGCACGAGATGGCAGAGAACCAGCCCCTGCCGGTAGCATCGATGCGGCAGGGGGTGCAGCCCCTGCCGACAACCCAGAAGCGGCAGGGGTTGAGCCCCTGCCGACAGCCAAAAGACGGCAGGGCTAGCCCCTGCCGACAGAGTGAGGGAGAAAGCTCGAGACGGGGGGGGGGGGTGACAGGGGAACAAGCCCCTGCGTGCCGAGAATCAAGGGGCAGCAGGGGAGTATCCCCTGCCCTCCCAGAAGCCAAGAGGCGGCAGGGGACGAGCCCCTGCCAGCCTAGCAAAACTAAGGGCAATAGGGGCATTGCCCTTGCTAGCCGAGCAAAACTAAGGGCAACAGGGGCATAGCCCCTGTTAGCCGAGAAAAAACAAGGGCGACAGAGGCATTGCCCCTGTCAGCCGAGCAAGACAAAGAGTGACAGGGGCATTGCCCCTGCCAGCCGATCAAGACAAAGGGTGACAGGGGCATTGCCCCTGCCAGCCGAAACAGGAAGGCGGCAGGGGCACTACCCCTGCGCGCCAAAACTTTAGAGGCAGCGGGGCTAGCCCCTGCCTACCGGGAACCATGAAGCGGCAGGGGCACTGCCCCTGCCTACCGATGATCGAGGGGTGGCAGGGGGACTAACCCCTGCCAGAGAGAGTGAGGGCTTGGGACGGGGGTGACAGGGAGGGCAATCGACCTCCCGTCGGTTCCCTATCACCCACCGAGGAGAGGGAGTGTCGCAGGGGCCATTGGTCCCCTACCGGCACTCCGGCGCACCCCCAGAGGGAAGAAGGGATGACAGGGGCCTTGCAGGCCACCTGTCGGCCCTTCGGTGAATACCGGAGAGGCAGGAGGGCACGACAGGGTTGTGCGCCGCCTGCCGACCTCCCGGCGAGGTGACAACGAGGGGGGGTGAGGAAAAGAAGAGGGAGGAGAAGAGGGAGGATGGCGTACCTGGGAGCGGTGGCCGGCGTCGACGACAGGGCGCAGCGAGGGAGGTGACCGGTGCGGAGGGGGGGAGCGAGGGCTGCGAGAGGGAGGCGTGACTCCCCTCTCCCTCCAACCTCTCTCTTAAAGTCGCAGGGGAAAATCAGAAGGGGAAACCCCTGGTGGGTTTCCCAAATTTGCCCGCACGCGAAGTGGAAAGAAAAAGGGGGGGGGGGGGGGGTTGCGGCGCCCGAACGCTCGGGTTACTTAAAACCCTAAATAAAAAGGGGCCCGGGTCGGGTCCGGACCCGACTCGGCCCGGGTCCAAACAAATATATATTTTTTTAATGGGGTTTTACACCTTTTGTTGCTTCTTACATCGCCAAGACACCAAGGATTCTCCTAAAAAGACACAAAAACCTGTAGTTGAGTGGCGGTCATTTGGATCACCACCCCAATCTGCATCAGTATAAGCAAGCAATTCTAAGTTAGAGGAAGCGGATAAAAATAATCCTCGAGAAATAGAATTTTTGATATATCTAATAATATGCAAAACTGCTCCCATATGAACAGAAGTTGTAGCATGTTGAAATTGACTGGCTGTATGGACCACATGTGTAATGTCAGGTCTTGTGATAGATAAATACGATAGAGCCTCAACAAGTTGCCTATACGGAGTCGGATTCTCGAGTGGCTCTCCATCATCAATCTTCATTTTGACATTCACAATCTCAGGAGTATCAACATGTCTTTCATCTGAAATATCTGACCTGACAACAATATCTAATGCAAACTTAGATTGAGTTAGCAAGTAACCTCTAGGTGAGTAGGCAACTTCTATACCAAGAAAATATTTCAAAAAACCCAAATCACTCATTTCAAAATGTGTTTTGAGAAATTTTTTAATATCATAAACTCCCTGTTTATCACTTCCAGTGATGATCATGTCGTCAACATAGAGTAGAAGGATGATAATACCTGCATCAGAATTCTTAACAAACAAAGTTGTGTCAGTAAGACAAAATCGAAAACCAAAATCAAGCATAACCTTACTAAACTTATCATACCAAGCTTTTGGAGCTTGCTTGAGACCATATAAAGCCTTGTTTAGGCGAAGTGTTTTCCCTTTAGGTATATTCATTCCTGGTGGTGGGTCCATATATACTTCTTCAGCTAAAGTTCCATTTAGAAAAGCATTTTTAACATCCATTTGAAAGATATGCCATCCCTTTATTGATGCAAGAGCTATTAGGATTCTAACAGTGGTCATTCTAGCTACTGGGGCAAAGGTCTCTTCATAGTCTATTCCATATTCTTGAAAATAACCTTTTGCCATCAACCGAGCCTTGAATCTTTCAAGAGTGCCATCACTCTTGGTTTTCACTTTGTACACCCAGCGACAACCAATAGGTTTCTTGTTGTTTGGAGGATGGTCTTGAATGATCCAAGTATTTGCTTTTTCTAAGGCTTCTAATTCGACTTTCATAGCCTTGACCCATTCTGGTTGATCCTTGGCTATATCATAACTGGGAGGTTCTTCATAGGAATGAATTAGAGCAATAAAGGCTTGATGTTTTGGTGAAAAAGACTGATATGACACAAACTTTGCAGGAACCCTCGAGATCCTAGTGGATTTTCTAGATGAAGAGGCAGATTCATGTTCCCTTGTGTATTTATCCAGGGCACATTGTCTTTCTAAATTTCCTCGTCTAGAGTATTGAATACAATCTTGACTATTTCTATGAGTATCATAATCAATCACATCCATCTGATCATCTAGATCAATTTCTATTTCACTATCCTTTGGAACTAGATCCAACAAGAAGGAATACTCATCCATTTCAGTAGAATTTTTGTTTTCAAAAAAACTTTCATTTTCTAGAAAGGATACATTCCTTGAAACGTATAACTTGTTGTTTTTAGGGTCAAAACATCTGTATCCTTTTTTATTATTTGCATATCCTAAAAAAGTACAGGGTATAGCACGGGGAGAGAATTTATCATTCTTATCTGTAAAAACAAAGCACTTGCACCCAAACACCCTCATTCTAGAATAATCAGGTTTTTGTTTATAAAGCTTTTCAGTAGGAGAAATATTCTTTATTGAGGATGAGGGCATCCTATTAATAAGATACACAGCAGTTAAAATAGCTTCGGCCCAAAAAACTTTAGGAACTTGATGTGTAATAAGTAGTGTTCTAGTTGTTTCTATAATGTGTCTGTGTTTTCTCTCAGCTAACCCATTTTGTTGAGGGGTATAGGGACAAAATTTTAGGTGTGAAATTCCATGTGAGTTCAAATATTCTTTAAATTCAGTTGATAAAAATTCTCCCCCTGAATCATTGCGAAATATTGAAATATCATTCTTAAATTGATTTTTGACCATATTATGAAATATTTGAAAAAAAGAGAACACTTCAAATTTGTGTTTGAGAAAGTAAATCCAGGTATATCGTGTAAAGTCATCCACAAAAATTACATAGTATAAAAACCCACCTTTTGACGTAACTGGTGCAGGACCCCAAACATCAGAGTGAATTAATTCAAGTGGTGAGTGGAGACAAAAGTTCTTTCTTGAAATGCTAGTCGTTTCATTTTTCCAAGAATACATTTTTCACAAGTGAAAGTTTCAAAATTACAAATTTTTTCCATGTTTGGAAAGTACTGAAGCTTGGATATACAAGGGTGACCAAATCTTTGGTGTAAAAGATCCAAGCCTACTTTTTGAACATTGCAGCATAATGTTTTCTTGGGTAATTCCAAAAAATCCATGTAATATAAGCCTCCTTCTCTATGGCCTTCCCCAATCAGCTTCCCTGACCGGTGATCCTGTACTTGACAATCATGAGAAGAGAAGGAAACATTACACCCATGATCAGTTAATTGAGAAACAGATAATAGATTTAGATTAAGTTTGGGGATATATCTAATCTTTGGAACACAAAATCCTTTTGAGTTTTGAGAGTTATTTTCGAAATTTCCTATTCCTTTTATCTCAAGGGATGTTCCATCCGCAGTAAAAACACTCGATCCACTTGAGTCATAACAATGCGACAATAATTTTAAATTTGGTGTCATGTGAAAAGAAGCACCAGAGTCAAGAAGCCATAGGGGTTTACCTGGATCGGAGGTGCCAACAGAAGAGATCGCAACTCCAGCTGAGGGAGAAGTTCCTTTAAGAAGAGGTTGTAGACCCTCCACCAGCTGAGACAGGGACATGTTTCCAATGGATGTCTCATTTGATTCTTTTGATTCAACAACAACTACCTTCTTCTCATAAGATTTGTTCAACTTTGGACAGTAAGTTTTAACATGTCCGGGTTCATGACAGTAATAACAAATAACTTTTCTCCTTTCAAAATCGCCTCCTTGCCTTTCATTGTTTATTCTCCCAATATATGGAGGTTTGTATGTGCGAATGTGATTACCTGGTCTAGATACAGCTAAAACTGTATCATCATCGCTTTTGTCGACTCGTTTCTTGAGTCTATTTTCTTCCATACTTAGCTCTTCAATGATATCTTCAATAGAGGGAACATTTCCCCGATGTTGATTCAAATTCGGGTCTCAACCCATTTATAAATTGAAAAAAATGCTCCGCATTTACTTGATTTTGGCGAAGCTCAATGTCTTGTGGACAATGCCACTTTGGTTCAAGAAGAGCCAACTCTTCCCATAGTTCGGATAAGCTATTGTAGTATTCTCTAATACTTCTCTCTCCTTGAACCATATTCTGAACCTTTTCTTGTAAGTTACATATATGAGCAATATCTTTAAGAGAATACATTCTCTTAAGATATTCCCACGCATCATTAGCATGTTCAAATTTTGCGAGACTTGAACACTTCTTTATGTCTACACTAGAAATTAGCCAAGACATGATCTTGGCGTGACCCATTCTCCATTCTTTCCATTTCTTTTCATATGTGGAGATGGCCTTAGTTTTTTCCACCTCCGAAAGAGGTACTTCTCTTCCACCTTCTTCTTTAGTGAGTGTTAGTTTAGGTTCCTTATCGGTTCCATCAACTAAGCCCCATAGACCCTTTCCCCAAATAAGATGCTTCATGATTGAAGCCCATGTTATATAGTTTGAATCGTTGAGTTTTATGGACTTAATGGTGACATTATCATTGTCATCCATTTTACAAGCTTGGGAATGAGAGGGGAAGAAGAAAAGCAAGTGGGAAGAGGAATATTTTAACCACAAAGATCGAAAATAAGTAGCCTTCCACGCCCTTCAAGGCTACACACGAGCACTCCTTCAAAGAGACTTCACTTTCTTGAAGAGTAGTTGCATGACACACTTCCCAATACACGTCCACCGACCTTGCTTTGATACCATGTAAGAAAGTGAAAAATACGCTACAACAAATGTCTCTCAACAAGTTCTCACAAATACATCATAAGAACCACAAAGGTTCACAAAGAGAACTTAAGAATACACACAACCCGAAACGGGTATAAAAATGAAAAATAAACAATTTTATTGATTTGAGATAAAAACCCAAAACAAGAGTAAGTATTTACAAGGGGAATAGCCCCATATTTATAGAGAGGTAGAGAGAAGCCTTAAGAGAGCTGTTGGGGAGTCCAACAACTCTTTTTGGATTTACCTTTTTGACTTGGTCAAAAAGGTACCTTTTTGACTAGTCAAAAAGGTAAAGGCCAAATCAGTCCAATGATGGACTGGTTTGGCTAATTCTAGTTGTAACTAGAATTAATTAAACGAAAAATCCTAACTAGAAAGGAGATAAAACATTACATGTCTATGAGATTACATATGAGATATTATATGAGATTACATATTTTAACAACTATAGCATCTCAAAAATGGAATACATGATAGAAGAATATAGACAATTGGCCAAACATTTTGACAATTTAAATTATCAGAAAGAGACTAATAGTAAATGTGACTTTAAGAATGCTGATACTTGTGGGTGTTTTGTATATATCTTGAAGCCGCAAGAGATTTTCAATAAGAACCAGTTTTGTTAGAGAACATAACAAGGAAACATAAAAAGGGGGTGGAAAAGAGAAATTTTCATATCTTCTTTTCATGTTTATGGACAATGTTGAAAAAAATTACGATATATCACCATCATATTACAATAGTATTATAAGCTGTTATTTTGGAGACTTTGGTAGTTTTGATTTTTTCATTTTTGTTTTCCAATTTCTTGGTTAAAGTATTTCCATGTTTCAGAAGGTACACCCCAACAAATGTGATGAACTTTGCCACTCAATAGAAACATTGTACACTTTCTGATAGCAAAGACAGCAAATAACATGCTTCAAGTTAAAATATGGATATCTAAAATATGGCCACAAGGTTCCCTGAGCTTGCTTTTTTCTATATCTCTTTTCTTCAGGGAGCATTTATTTTGTGTGAAGATCCTTAGAGAAAACAGAAAATATGCAAGAGTTTGTTTGATCAACTAATTGAGAAATAAAAATAAGGTTTGTTGACAAAAACTGAGAAAGTATTTGACAAATAAATAGCACTAAACAAGTTGGAAACATTGGCTATTCCTACATGAGTGATAGGATGAGCGTTTTGAAGTTTACCTCATTAGTTTCCAGTTAAGAAATTAAGCATTCAGATTTCTGAGCATGCTTCTGTTGGCTGCTGAATGATTCCCAATTGCATTAAGCACGCATAGTTAACTGAATGTTGTGCTCAATGCATCATGATGTTGTAAGTCATCTTGATAAATGAAACAGGAAGATGAGGCAATTGAATAATTGCTCAACATTAAAAAGATGCTCATGGCCTCTAAAATGGTGTAATAAGAGCACAAAATCCAATTGGTGGTGGAGTAGCTGAAAGGTCAGAATATGGGATTATACCACCAATAACAATCAGAATTCACATCTCCTCCTTTTTACACATCTAAGAAATGACACCCAGAGGTCTACAACTCGATGATGCAGGGAGGAGTCAATTCCCTCAAGTAAATTTGCCAACATTTTGTTCTACTGAAATTAGAACAGTCATTATTACTTCCACAACCCAAGTTCACAAAATTTGTTGCCATTAACACTTTATGCCGAAGCAAATTGTCTTCCTTTCAAGATGAGGAAGATAAAATGAAACATAGCCTCGTGTTCAAGGAACATGGTCTATAAGTCATCAAATGAAGTATGGGTTACATGCCTAACATACATCATGGTAAACATGCTATATTCTGATCACAAGCATTGAACACTTTTTATATAAATGTCATCATCACTAGTAAGATTTCCAATATCTATAAGTGGGTGTACTACTGTTTTAAAAGCCACTTCAGAAATTGAAAGTTAAGCACTTCAAAAGATCATTTCCTTTACCATGGGAAGCACACTTCCAAGAACAACAAAATTTCATTGAGAATTGAACTATCACTGAAAATCAAAACATTTATAATTAGTGACTTGCAATTCCCATAATAATAGCGCTATGGTAATAAGTGAATTGCAATTATGTTAGTAAACAGTAAAATTTCTAAATGCATGTGTGTGCATATGTGCCTATGCATATATACATTAGTTTCAAGAACATCATTATCCAAATTATTTGTAGCAAATCCATAATTTGGGATATCTAAAGAGTTTTATTATTTGGGTCTTTGCAATAAAATCACGATAAAAGATGTAGATAAATTTAATTTATTGTGTTTATTTCATCTATTTATCATTTAAATATTAAATATATTCATTTATTTATCTTTTAAATATTAAACATAATTACCATTAGGCCAGAGCAGATCCATATTGAAGAAAATATTAGGGAAAAATTCATATCCACAAAGCTTGAGTACCTCCTCGAGATTCACATTTAGCAAAGTTTGCTAATCCTCTAGCCACTTGTGCTATTACGTCATTGTGTCCAGACCTGGCCATTTCCAAAAGTGCTTTGATGCCACCGTCCTCTTTCAATTTAACATGCAATTTTTCTGCCAAGTAAACACAAATATTACTCTTGGGAAGATAGCATGTGGAGAAACAATGAAGCAGAAACAGATATAACAGATGTATATATAGCATAATAAGTAAAATTACATAATCTTACCTTAGGAAAAAAAGTACCTAATTTCATTGCATAACAATGCATTCATCAGAAAGCAGGTCTCTAATGGATGATGTAATAGTATTTTTATCAATCACTACAAAATGACTCCAAAGAGGAGAAATATGCTGTAAGAAATAAGCTTGATAAAAAAATTGCCATTAATAGTCGCTTTTTCACTAGGGAGAAAAGCATCTACTTATTTTTATGAGAAATTGGACAACCAAGCATGAAGACAAAACTGTTAAAGCATATGTAATAATACCATAATACCCGATAGGGGTATTATGGTCATTTCACAAAGTACCCCATAGGGGTACTTATTTTGTTTCTCGTATTTCACTATTTTTTATTTTTCTTTTTATTTTTATTTTTGTATTTTTTGGATACCGAAAAGGGGCCCCACAATGGAGTCGTTGGGGCCCCCAACGGTCACATATGTGACCGTTGGGGGCTCCCAACGACTCTATTGGGAGCCCCTTTGGTCTCCTCTTCTTATAAATAGGGGGAACCCCCCATGTATGTTTTATTGCTCTTGAGAGCTCCTCTTCAATAATAGTGATATTATTTTTCATGTGTGTAGCCTTTTTATAAGGCCCTTTGTATATCCCTTAGTGGATTTTCTCTCTTGTGCTTGTTGCATTTGTCCGTGTGGGACATAGTGAATGCTTTAGCATTCTTGGTTTCTTCCGCTTATTTCATTACATGGTATCAGAGCCATAAGATCTTCTAAAGGTAAAATCTTGTCTCTCTCTACTTCCTTTCTTTCTCACATCTTCCTTGTGTAGCAATGGAAGTCAAGATCGATCTATCATTCAAACTCAATGGAAAAAATTACATGATGTGGGCATCCGCAATGGAGAATAATCTCAAAGGCAAGAAGCTTTGGGGTTATGTAATGGGAACCGTTCCGGAACCCCAACTTAAGCTCACAAAGATGGAAGGAGATCAAGAGAAAGCACTTGAAGGCGATGCTCGTCTCAAGGCCATTGAAGATTATAATCATCAAATGGAAGATTGGGAGAGCAACCATGCAAAAATCCTTGCATGGTTTATGAATAATGTCGAACTTAAGGTATGTGCAAATATTGCAAAATTCCGCCGGGCAAATGAAGCTTGGTTTTTTATGAAGGGTATGTTTACCCAAAAGGATCTTGCAAGAGCTTATTTCTTGCAAGAAAAAGTAAGAACCACAAAACAAGGCGACATGAGCATACAAGATTACTATAGTGCTCTAAATCCTTTGTGGGATGAATTGGCTCTTTTAGAGCCTAAATGGGTATCTATGGAGGATGTGGTTCTAAGACAAAAACAAATGGAACAAGATAGATTGTTTCAATTTTTATTTGGGCTTCGTCCCGAATTTGAACAAGTGAGATCCTCACTTCTCCATAGATCCACGTTTCCTCCCTTAGAAGAAGCTATTGCCGAGATTACTCAAGAAGAGACTAGGCATAGCATGGGTAAAAGCATAGAGGAAGTTCTTGCCGTATCTAAACCCGACAATCATGTTAAAACATACAAACCACCTCATTTTGGTAAGCAAGGGAGTGGTGGAAGAAAAATGATTATATGTCACCATTGTTATGAGCCGGGACATATTAAACCCGTTTGCCCAAAGCTAAATGGGGCATTCAAGCCAAAGGTGGCTTCCGTTGAAGAATCCACCACCAAAGAAGATGACGGCAAGAACGGGGATCTCAAAGACACTCTTGGACAAATCTCCTTGGCTCTTCAACAAATCTTAAAGGTCACTTCTTCCACCTCCGGTGCCGCCATTGCCTCATCATCACCTCCCGGTACGTACTCTTGGATTTTAGATTCCGGAGCTTCTTTTCACATGACCCCTCATGAAAATGCATTAACCAATGTGCACACCAATTCAAAAATGTCTTGTGTCTCTACGGCCGATGGAACTTTTCTCAAAATAAATGGTGTTGGAACTCTTGATTCTAAAAATGTTCAAAATTTCCTTGTTCCAAAAGTTAGAATAGTTCCAAAATTAAATCTTAACCTCTTTTCCGTTTCTCAAATAGCCGACCATGGATGTGAAATATCTTTCTCATCCCAAGGGTGCTTTGTGCAGGATCTCCGGTCCGGGAAGCGGATTGGGCAAGGCCATAGGAAGGGAGACCTTTATTTTATGGATAATTTAATGCTTCCAAATACCTCATTTTGTACTTATGTCCAAGACAAAAATATTGAAACTTGGCATAAAAGGCTTGGACATCCAAGTTACTCTAAAATGTATCTTTTTCCTTTTGGACACAAGTTTTGTAAAGAAAAAGATATCAATTGCAAAGATTGCATTTTTGGCAAAATGAAGTCTACTCCTTTTCCTATTAGATCCTTTGTGACAACAAGACCTTTTGAATTAGTGCATTCCGATGTTTGGGGGCCATCTCCGGTTCTATCTAAAGGTGGTTATTCATATTATGTTACTTTTATTGATGATTATACTAGATATGTATGGATTTATTTTCTTAACTTTAAATCGGAAGTTTTTAACTTCTTTAAAGAATTCCATGCAAAAATTCAAAATCAATTTCAAAGTCAAATATCCATTCTTAGATCCGATTCGGGTGGAGAGTACTTATCAAATGATTTTCAATCATATCTAAAAAAACATGGCATTTGTTATCAAAAATCTTGCCCAAGGACTCCTCAACAAAACGGTCTAGCGGAGAGAAAACATAGACATATTTTAGAAACCACTAGATCCTTACTCATTTCTAAAAATATTCCTAAAAATTTTTGGGCCGAAGCCGTGTTGACCTCCACCTATTTAATCAATAGGATGTCATCTTCAAAATTGAATAATATCTCTCCTTATGAAAAACTTTTCAATATGATACCCGACTACAATCGTCTTCGTATTTTCGGGTGTAAATGCTTTGTTCTTTTGCATAAAAGAGATAAATTGTCACCTAAAGCAATAGAATGCGTATTTTTAGGATATGGTGAAAATCAAAAGGGCTATAGATGCTTTGACTATAAGAACAATAAATTATTTGTTTCCAAAGATGTGACGTTTCTAGAAGATGAAAATGGATTTGAAATTTTGGAAAAACCAAATGAAATTGATTATATGTTTATCAATGATCTTTTAGAAGACTCAAATGATGATCTTTTGAGTCATCCGGAATCTTTAGAAAATACTCATGATAATGATGTATCACCAACTAATGGTGACAATCTCCAAGTATACACTCGGCGTGAGGAAGCACAACCTATTAGTGCTTTAGAAAAATTCTTGCGGCTTAATGAACCCCTAGAAGAAACCTCCCTTAGGCGTTCTTCTAGAGAATCAATTCCACCTAATAGGTTTGTCTCATATGAAACTCTTTCACCTAAATATAGAGCTTGTCTAATAGCCTTGCATTCTTACTATGAACCCTCCCATTATAATCAAGCAAAAAGTATACCTCATTGGGTTGAAGCAATGAAAGTTGAACTAGATGCTTTAAATAAAGCTAAAACTTGGGAAATAGTTCACCTTCCTCCAAATAAGAAAGCTATAGGATGTCGATGGGTCTACAAAGTCAAAACAAAAAGTGATGGTTCCCTAGAGCGCTATAAAGCTAGATTAGTTGCTAAGGGATACTCACAAGAATATGGCATCGATTATGAGGAGACTTTTGCTCCCGTGGCTCGCATGACAAGCGTTAGAACTTTAATTGCGGTAGCATCATCTAAGAAATGGCCTATATTCCAATTAGATGTTAAAAATGCCTTTCTTAATGGTCAGTTGAATGAAGAAGTATATATGGATCCTCCGCCGGGAATCAGTGTTAACCAAGGTCAAACCCTTCGGTTATTAAAAGCCTTATATGGTCTTAAACAAGCCCCTAAGGCTTGGTATGATAGATTTAGTGCTATCATGTTACAATTGGGATTTCGCTCATGTTATACTGACACTGCTCTTTTTGTTAAAAATGCAGGTAATAGTATCATCATCCTTCTGCTTTATGTTGATGATATGATCATCACTGGCAATGATGAAAGCGGTATTCTTAAAGTTAAAAATATGTTAAAACATAATTTTGATATGTCTGATCTGGGTTTTCTCAGGTACTTTCTTGGCATAGAAGTTGCATACTCTCCTCGAGGGTATATACTGTCACAGATGAAGCTTGCTGCAGACATATGCTCCAAATCTGGGATTTCAGATGATAAAAAGGTGGAGACTCCCGAGGTTATCAATGCTAAACTACGACTGGAGGATGGAGTTCTGCTGGAAGATCCTACGCCCTACAGGCAACTCATAGGCTCCCTCACCTATCTGACTATCACCAGGCCCGATATTGCTCATGCTGTGCACTCTGCAAGCCAATTTCAGCATGCTCCTACATCTGTGCATATGAGTGTTGTGCTCCGGATCATTCGATATATTAAAAATACTTTGACTAAAGGGCTATTCCTATCCTCAATCTCTTCCTTAGATTTACTAGCTTATACTGATGCTGACTGGGGAGGAAACCCAAATGATCGAATCTCAACTACTGGCTTTTGTGTATTCCTAGGAGATTCGCTAATTGCTTGGAGGTGCAAAAAACAGCAGAAAGTCTCATTGTCTTCTACTGAAGCAGAATACAGGGCTATGGCAACCACTACAATGGAGCTGGTGTGGCTTCGAAGTCTTCTTCAAGATATTGGAGTCGAAATTACCGGGGCTTCGAAGCTTTGTTGCGACAACAAAAGTGCTATCTACATTGCCAGCAACCACACTTTCCATGAGAGGACGAAACATATTGAAATGGATTGTCATTATGTACGTGATGAATATCTTCGTGGGACAGTAACACTGCCATATGTCACTTCAGAATATCAACTTGCTGATTTCTTCACCAAAGCCCTGCCTGCTCCTCGCTTCTTGTTCCTCCTTGGCAAACTTTCGGTCATTCCCCCGTAAAGTTTGAGGGGGGGTGTTAAAGCATATGTAATAATACCATAATACCCGATAGGGGTATTATGGTCATTTCACAAAGTACCCCATAGGGGTACTTATTTTGTTTCTCGTATTTCACTATTTTTTATTTTTCTTTTTATTTTTATTTTTGTATTTTTTGGATACCGAAAAGGGGCCCCACAATGGAGTCGTTGGGGCCCCCAACGGTCACATATGTGACCGTTGGGGGCTCCCAACGACTCTATTGGGAGCCCCTTTGGTCTCCTCTTCTTATAAATAGGGGGAACCCCCCATGTATGTTTTATTGCTCTTGAGAGCTCCTCTTCAATAATAGTGATATTATTTTTCATGTGTGTAGCCTTTTTATAAGGCCCTTTGTATATCCCTTAGTGGATTTTCTCTCTTGTGCTTGTTGCATTTGTCCGTGTGGGACATAGTGAATGCTTTAGCATTCTTGGTTTCTTCCGCTTATTTCATTACAAAAACATCCCAAAATCAAAATTGCTTCAATTTTATAAACTTAGTTGAGGGTGTGTTCTAATTACAAATATATTTGCAATATACACTGCTTATGGCTTTCAAAATATTTCAAATCACCAAGAAAACCTACATGTTAGGAGAAAGGCAAAAGCAACTGCTTGAGATTAATGCAAAAAAAGACAGCTTATATCACGAAATTCCGGCATTAATGGCAGTAAAGTTTGACAGATTTTGAGATAAAAACTAGAAAGGTTAAAGAGAAAAACCACTAGATTGTAGCAATAGATTGCCTTAAATACTGGAAGGCTTACTGAGAGAAAAAAAAAGTACCATATCAGCGAAGGGGGGTACAATATTCATACCATTCCCACACAGATTTGCAATAGCACCAGCCACCATTCGCTGGGTCTGAGAGTCATCCGTTTTGGAGGCCATATTTGACAGTAAACGAGCACCACCACAATGCATTATCAGAGCTTGATTGTTCTCTGAAGAAAAATAAATATGTCAATAATTATTCAACCCAAGGGCAACACCACCTGTCATTCTCTAGCCATTGTCTGGAAAGAGGCCAGGTAATTTTTTTTTCCTTGAAAAGGAAAGCAGTGCATGATGCCAACCATGCTGGACACCCCCATCAAAAATTTTTCTCAGGGTGTGTATCTGCAGCCATATCCATGTGACATAGAACAAGCTTTTAAAGTCTAGTTTAAGAAACTTGCTTCAGTAATAACTACATCTGGTTTCTAGCAAAGTTAGCATGATCCTGCACTGTTTGATTTTTTTTTCATCGAAAAAAAAAATGCCCAGGCCGGTCTATCTGAGATAGGTGATCAGGCAAGGCACAACATCTAGCTGTTGCCAAGCATTTTAACTACAAGACCAATTCACTTGAAAAAGTAAGAAAACGAAGGCAATGAAAATGAATGGTTTCAGCATGCAGATGAATGCTAAGTAATCCAAAATAAAAGACATGTAGATCAAGGACTAAGAATGGTCAACGTCCTAATGTCCTTGGAAGGGTTATTGTTCATAATAAAAACCCTCTTAGCATATAAAAGATGAAGAGAGGAATAGCGGTCAAGACAAAGCACACATATGCTGAAAGAATGGACATATAGAAGATTAGATGTTAAATCAAGTAGACAGGTTAAATCTTAAAACAAGTATACTTAACACAAACATCATTTATATGTGTATAGTTGTATTGGTAACTTTTGAAAGACAGGATTATCATATCCGACACATACTCCATATATAATATTGGCTTCCTTAATGTTGATACAAAGAGGAGCCATATTATCTGTACATGTGAACAATTCCCAATACAGAAGATAATGATTCCACATACGTGTTATTGCTGAAATAGAGACATGTGATTATAAGATATGTGAATCGTGTTTCCCCTACAAGTCAATAAGATAGAATTTAAAACCATTTTGATTACATAATACTTTATGAGTGTGAAGGAGCTTAAATCAAGCCAAATCTGATGTAAAATTTGTTGATAAAAAATAAAATATATGCATAAATATGAGAAGAGTACCATTCATTGCCAAGTTTGCAATAGCACCAGAAGCAACTCGACGTATGGTCTCATTTTGAGAAGAATCCAAAAGCAAGAGAAGTGCATCCAGTCCTCCATCGTTGACAATCTTCTCCTGGTTGGCATCTGGAATTTTTTTTCAAATTGGAAACTGAAGGATGTATAAGCGGATCTATAAACACATAACAGCCACTGAAAATCAATGATACAAAGGGCATGTTTGTTTTGATCACAGGTTACTGGAGCTGTAAAAGTTTGGTCCCTGTGAAAGTGATTTATGTGATTCACATTCTCAAGCATTAACTTTCTCATGTTTGCTTTAGAGTTGTGAATTTAACTTGTGTGAAAATCTATCATGTAAGAATGTGTCATGTCATTACTTTAACACATTCACAGCTAAGCATCTATGGTTGTGAAAGTTTTATACACCATCAAACTTGTGTAAAACTTTCACAATTTCCGAGGTTTCAACATTCATGGGTTGCATTTTTGCATGTATGCAATACCCCTGTGAAAGTTCTAAAATGTGATTCAGAATCACAAGAAACCTGTGAAAGTTACAAAATCGCAGGTGTTGCAAACATGACCCAAGTTAGACAGTTCAGACACGCTAAGGTAAAGCAGCAAAACTCCACTATGAGAGATACTTGTTTATTGGTATAAAGATGATATCAATGAAAAACTATGAGAGAAACAAGCCAAACTTATATACCCTTACAAAAAATTTGATTCAAACAATATCAGACATAAAAAGACAAAACATGTGAGCAAATAATAATGAAACTATTGACAAAGGTACACTATCATGCATGAACAACAATATAACCTGAGTCAAAATGAAACTATCTAGAACCATCAATGGATGACAATTTCAATAAAGAGAATGAATAGAAAACAGCAGAAGAAAATTTTATTTTACCAGATCAGGACCACATTTTCACCTAAAACATGAAATCAAAACAGTACCTTCAGCAGCAAGGTTAGCTATGACCTTGACAGCATGGATTTGCACATCCCCGTCATCAGATCGCAATAAAGCTAATATCTTCTGTAGTCCAACTGAGCGTGTGCATGTCAAAAAACAATTAGAACTTTAGAAACATTTCTTTTAACTTTTCAATTGTTCTAAAAGATATTTACTGGTCTTGCCTTCCTCAAATATCTTTGCCATGGTAGCCCTTTGAACAAAAATTGTATCTCTCGACTTGTAAGGGTTAAATTTGCCTGAGTTATTTTCTACTCCCCATGCAAGCTTGCCAACATTCTCTTTACCATGAAACTTCATGATCTACAAAACAGTCGAGATACAATGAGTCAACAATATAGAAATGTATCAATAAGTAGATAGGACAAAAAGTCTTCCTCGCTGCAGGCATACATCACACCTCATACTTGGAGCTACCAGTCAACATAGCATTCTTCAGTTTAACAAGTTCGTCCTCGAAACATTTTCGTTCCACTACTGCATCAGAAAGTTTCTTCTGCATCATTTCGTTTTCCTCACTGAGATTTGCCTTCAAAAGAAGACAAAATATGGCAAAGAAAAGGCAGAGTTAAAACTGCCATGCAGCAAAAAATTCACACTTTGGCCAGTTTTATAGTAGTATAATAAACATTTAGTTATATCTGTGAGGGACTGTATCTGACATGAATAGACAACTTCAGAACTATGACCATTACCTTGGAAGCTAGTAGCCCTTCATTTTCAATCATTAGTATCTGAATTTCTTTCAAAGTACTTTCGTGAAGCTTGTGCAACTCCTTTAATTTTTTCCTCATTTCATCCAACTCAGTTTTCCCTTGGACCTGAATAAAACCAAAACTCCATCTTTGAAATTTTAAAATAATAACATTGAGAATATCCAAAAAAGAACACAAATAAAATATATATTCAGTCTATGAATGAGAAATATTATAATTTAATATAAATCATGACGATATACTTGAATATCTAAGAAACTGTATCAACTACAATAGGGTATTAAATAATCGCAGCAACGATTACACCTTTTGAACAAATAGTTGTAAATACAAGAGCAAGAAAACACCATGACATAAATGTATGTGTATGTGTACAATGAGTGAGGTTGAAAGAAGAGAGATAAGAAGAAAATGAGAGTGGAGGCCAATCAGTGAAAAAAATTATTCAAAAGAGCAAGAGATATGTATGTCCATCAGCCACTTTATTAGTGTTACTAACATAAAGAACTCAAAAGAAAAAAAAAACTAAAATGTCCTAGCTACCATTTATTCATATGGTACTAAAAACACCCAAAAATGCTGACTGTATCCCTAATTACAATCCAACTGTAGTATTCACACTCCCCTCAAATTCGAGATGGTGTAAGCAGAATCATCATGAATTTGGAAGCAAGAGTGAGAAATTGATCACTCAGACGTGCCTAAATAAACACATTGGCATTCTAATGCACAGAATGAACATATGGAAAACTGATAGCGCCAACAAGGTACTCCTAGTACACAAAGTGGCAATCTATCTGAATGTGTTTAGTGCACTCATGAAACTCTGGATTCTAGGCACTCTGATTATTACAATGTAGTGTTTGAGATGTCTAAAGCACTACTCCCATGACTTTGAGAAGCCATCACAACCACACTATCTCAGCTGTAGTCTATGTCAAGGTTCAATATTCGGCTATTTTAGTAAACAATACAACTCTGCTGCTTCTTAATGCATCATGAAATCAAAGAGTCACAAAGAAAGATGCAACAGTCTATAGTTGAAAGTCAATCTCAACCACTACCTCCAAATTCTAAGTCACAGTATGCCCTAAACTCAAGTGATGATGGAGATGTGAAGAACAACACATACTGCATAGTATCACAAACATAACAAATGATCATCAAATCCTAGAGTTAATTAATTAAGACACAAGTTTCAGCATAGAAGAAAGTGATTGAAGGTCATGCATAACATGGATATCACCAAATCCTAGAGTTAACTCCCAACTAAAACTCAGTAATTCAGTCTTCAGGAATCATGAATTTGGTTATAATATCCTCTTCTGGATTGTTTCACTACAAAATTCAAGCTATGATATGATTTTTAATAGTTTTGTTGAAAACTGCCATGATCGTTATTTATGATTACATGTTTAGGAACTATATGCAAAGTACAGACAGCACACTGAACTTCAGTTTCATTTCAAAGCTTTATGCATGTTCAAGATTTGATATAGAAAGGGACTACTGGTACATACAATGATAAAGTGGTTAACTATGACAAGAAATCACATCTAGTAATAAGGCAAAAGTATATATAAGTTCCATAAAGAATTCAATGTCTTTTAATATACATAGTATCTACAGCAGTTGCTGGAGAATTTCATTTAACAGTGATATCACACATAAAAATGGAATAGAAAGGTAAAAGAAAACAAAACTATGCAACTTGCCTTTCTTGATGATTCTTGGTCAGTGAGAAGTTTCATGGATATAAATTCTTTTTGTAAGCTTTTGGAATTTGTGTGTTCATCTTCAAGCTGTTTAACCAAGCCTTTGATTTTGGTTTCATACATGTGTCTAGTGTCAGCAAGTACCTTCTGACATGCAGAGATTTCAAGCCGAAGCAGCTACTCCAAAAGAAAAGATGTTTCAAGATGAGTGCATAGTTACTGCATTGCATAGTAATAACACAAATACCACCATAGAATAACAACTGCCAATTTGGCACCTTGAAAACGCTTTAGAAAAAAAATAGGTGTAATTCTTGAATAATTAACCCCAGAGATTGCTGGTTTGGAGAGCATCATGGAGCTTTCCTTTAATCAATTCCATAAATATATGGTACATTCAAGTGAATGTCACAATTAGATTATCCTTGGAGGGTCTTGGGAGGCCAAATGTTATCCAAGTCTTCAGCTTCATTGCTTTCTCAAGCTTGTAGCAATAAAAAATGATAGACTTATTTTACTTAATTTTTTATTCAAACACGGGGACAATGGACAATGTGAACCATCTGAATCAAGAAAAGGAGATATAACAATGTTCTAAAACCTGGCAGGTTGACTCATTGACTCGACCAAGTTGACACGAATCATCCACTTACTGGGTCAACCCAGTGAACAGACATGGGAACCAGCAAAACGAGGTAAGATTTGGCTCCAGCTGTGACTCGGCAGTCTCACCTGTTTTTGTTGGTACAAACACACACTATACAATGATGTATGAATAACATTTAGCTACATATATATAGGGAAGGGTGGGGTGTTAAAATGTATCATTCAATCTTTGTAATCTTATATATATTATATATATATAAAGGATGATACATATACATATATGATATATATGCATATGTATCTTCCTAATTATATATATAAAATATATATTTCTCTATTATTAGGCATAGGGGTAGTTTAGTCATTTCCCCTTTTTACGCATATTCCATTTGGAATGTGTTTGTAATTTTATTTTTATTTTTATTTTTATTTTTTATTTTTTCATTTTTGTGGTTTGCGCCACCTAGGGAGGCTCCCCAAAGAGTCGTTGGGGAGCCCCCAACGGTCACAAATGTGACCGTTGGGGGCTCCCAACGACTCCTTTGGGAGCCCCCTATGTGGCTCCTCTCTTGTGTTATAAATAGGGGTCTCCCCCTTGTAATTTATTCACTCCTTTGGAGGAGCTTTTGCTCCATGTAATGGGTGTTACACCCTTCCTCTTTTCAATAATATCAACTTATGCCTTATAGGCATTTTTGCCCCTTTGTGGGTTTATGTGTTAGCACATTATGTGCTTGCGTTTTCCCCTTTAGTGGGTATATTCGCACTTCATGTGCATGTGTATTGGTTCATTATTGAACCTAATATATTCAAAGTTGTTTCCTTACAGTAAAAATATCTCAAAAAGAGATAAAGTGCACAACACCACAAGAGGTATGTGCACAAAGGCACAAGAATACTTTAGAACAAATGTACAATAGAGAAACGCAAATGCACAAAGGCACATAAAACTAAAGAATCTTTATTTGAGAAGTATGGAGAACATAAGCTCCATGGAGTAAAAAATACAAAGGGGGATCTCCCCTATTTATAAGAAGTAAGGAGCCTTGGAGGGGCTCCACTAGCTGTTGGAGCCCCTCCAACAGTTAGAATTCTAACCGTTGGAGGGGCCCAACAGCTAGTGTTGAGCCCCCTCCAAGTTGACCTTAGTCAACAAAAATGAAAGGAAAAAGAAAATGAGAAAGAAAAGAAAAGAAAAAAGTAAAAAATATTACAACATATTCATAATTATGAATATGCGCAAAAGTGGGGAAATGAATATAATACCCTTGTGGGTTTTACAAGAAGAAAGAGAAACATATATTTACATATATCTAAAGATGGATACATATATATATATAACATATATATATATATATGTATATGTATCTCTCTTTAGATACAACAACAACAACAACTACGCCTTCATCCCAAAACAATTGGGGTCGGCGATATGAACCAAAAAAGAAAATCATTCTTGGTCTTCCACATGAATCCTTCTCCTCCAATCATTTTTATCCAATGTCATGTCCTCGGTGAGGTTCAAAGCATTCATATCATTTCCTATCACCTCCCTCAAACTTAGATATATGTAAATATATATATATATAAGAGAGATACATTTTAACACCCTCCCTCAAACTTAGGGTGCAATGACCGAAAGTTTGCCAAGGAGAAAGTTGAATCTGGGTGAGCAAAGCGCTTTGGTGAAGAAATCTGTCAACTGATATTCTGAAGTCACATAAGGAAGGTCGATGACTTTTTGTAGATATGCTTCTCTAACATAATGACAGTCCATCTCAATATGCTTTGTCCACTCATGAAAAGTGTGATTTTTAGCAATGTAGATTGCACTCTTATTATCACAACACAGCTTTGCGGGTCCTTGGATTTGAATTTTCATGTCTTGCAGCAACTGATGAATCCAGACAATCTCCATGGTTGTAGAAGTCATCGCTCGATATTCTGCTTCAGTGGATGATAAAGACATCTTCTGTTGTTTCTTGCATCTCCATGAGACCAGTGATTCTCCTAAAAAAATACAAAAACATGTGGTGGAGTGACGGTTATTTGGGTCACCTCCCCAATCAGAGTCAGTATAAGCAATTAAATTTAATTTTAAAGATGAAGAAAGAAACGCTCCCTTATTTATGGTTCCCCTTATGTATCTGATAAGTCGGAGAACGGCGCCCATATGGACGGATGTAAAGGCATGCTGAAATTGACATGCTGTGTGTACGACATGTGAGATGTCGGGCCTTATAATGCTAAGGTACATTAATGATCCCACTGTAAGAAAGTATGCGGAAATGAATTACAAGAATGCATAATGCATTCATAAGGTCCAACATTGGACAAACACAACCCCATAATGGGGAATAACACAATGGTCCACTAAGGGACACCACAAGAAGCCTACGAAGAGGCATAAGTTACATAAACTTTATTGAATGAGGACCTAAAAGGCCATACCTTACATGGGGAAATACCCCTATATTTATACACAAAGGAGTGAGAGAAAGAATGAGAAAAGAGTGAGAGAGAGAGAACATTGGGAGGCCCAAAAGGGGACTCGTTGGGCCCCCAACGGTCGACTCCTTTGGTTGGGACCCCCAATGCAATGCATTAAATGCATTTTACAATAAATGAAAAAGAAAAAAGAAAAAGGAAATGTAAAATAAAATACATATAAAAGATGTAAAAAGACTAAAATGCCCCTAATTGACAGATTTACAAAAATACCCTTTACCGGGTATGATGAGATAAATACATATATATGTATATAAATACATATATATGTATATATATATACATATATTTTAACACCCCCCCTCAAACTTTGCGTGGGGATAACGAGAAGTTTGAAGATACAAAAGGAGGGTTTCAGTCTTCAAAAAAAATCTTCAATGAAAGTCACCAATCATTATAGCACATGAAAGAACTTTGCATTTGTCAGCCTTTAAGTATCTTTAATGATCATCCCCAAGCTCCTTTCACGATGTATTATAGATGCTTCATTCATCCCATCTTGAAGATCCTGTGGAACAAGCCAAAAGAACTCCAAGTAAAAAGAACCTTTGTATCTTAATCAAATAAGAGATATCAAAAAATGGATAATAGATCATAACATTGATTAAGGACAATGATTCAAAAGATAATTTATGTATTTTGATTGAGTATTTATGCAAAACACGAATTAACCTTAAACATTGATAAAACATATTAAGTTCTCGAAGAAAGATAAGTGCACAAAAGCCACACTAAGAACATTTGACCAAAAATATCTCCAAGAACCATGTAGAAATGTCTTTAAAGATGTGCACTTCAAACACCAACACCATAAAGGAATATGTGTGCAATGACACACCAAGAACACTTGAATAAAAGTACCCAAAGGTACAAAGGGGACACCCACACATGCAAAAGATTGAATTTCTTAGAATAGGTGAGCACTAAGGCTCACAAAGTCATTCTTACAAAGGGTTTTATCAACATTTGGAAGTAAGGAGTGTATGCACGGAGAACACTCATAAGTGCACAAAGACACAAAATATGAGATTTGTATTAAGATAAGTAAAAAATTTCATGTATTAGAAATATATCTAAGAAGACAATAAGAACAAATTGCTCCCAAGGGAAGTGTACAAGAGCATATGAAAGAAAGCATGTTTAACACACATAGATCACCAATAAGGAGACATTTTATCAACAAAAGATGAGTTATTGATTTCTCTCACATCTTAGAGAGAAGAAATTCTATGCCAAACAAATGCCATATGTGAACTTGCAAAAAAACATTCACCCAAGAGTCAAGATAATGAGTGTTATTTTAGTAGAGAACCTTACACATTTAGGAACATCTCACTCAAATGATTGCAATTACAAAAACTCATTTTGCATATTAAATACAAAGGTGGCCAAAACCATAAGCACTTAATATGTAGATTAAATGCCAAAAAAATTGATTTTAAAATATGCATATTAATGATATGATTCACTTGTATCTTTAAAAGACAAAATATGAATGAAATTTCACAAATTTCAACAATAGTTCATCTACTACAAGCAATTACCTCATTAGTCCTCCAAAACCCACAAATCAAGTGTATAAGCTACTAGAACAATAACATAATCATAATGTCATTAAAGGCCAAAAGACACACACAAAGGTGTGTATAAACACCTCTTGTCTACATGTAATAATACTTGAAATGAGTGTATCAATGACAAGAACAAGAAAATACACACCAATATGAACCAAAAGCATCTCTTGTTTTCGTAAAAAGACACTCAAAATCAAGTATGTTCAGCTACTAGAACAAGAATATCAAGCCAATCATGGGCTAAAACACAATACATCTCTTGTCTACATAAAATGGCACTTGAAATGAGTGAAAAAAGCCAACCATGGGCATACATCTTAGCGACTAGAACAAGGACACAAATGCCAACATGGACTAAAATCATACACCATGGTGTGAATCAGCGTGCCTTGTCTACATATAATAACACTCAAGACAAGTGTGTTCAGCTACTAGACCAAGAGAAAAAAGCCAACAAAAGGCTACCAACACACAAAGGTGTAATAAAAATCTTGTCTACATATGATGACACTTAGATAAGCGGTATAAAAGGAGAAGACTTTTGAGGCAATAAGACTTGTAATGACAAACATTTAACAAATAAAACATTAATATACCTTAAAACATTTAAGGTTTCAAACTTCATACATCCATCACAGGTACACATAATTAAAAGCATCCATAAAATCAATGGCCAAAAAGAAAACGAGTGTCACACTCACAATTAGAGATCACATAACAAGTCATTTTAGAGTCAAACTATAAATTGACAATCTAAAATGACATAATACGAGGTGCACATAACTCACATTAACAAACATCTCTAATATCACAATAACAAGGTCATATAAATGATGCATCAAATAACAACCTGTGATGGATAAATATAAATGCCATAAAAAGGCAATCAATTTCCAAATAGGTGATTTTATAAAGAGGGCCGATTTGAAAAAATCAAATCAAAGGTCCAATATAATCAATCACAACAATATGCTTTATAACATGAAATATTAAGCAACATCATGTGCAAGAATTGATTTGGAATAATCCAAAAGTCAAATCAAACCTTAACTACTCATGTAAAAGTATCTTCAATAAGATACCAAAAACAATATTACAATATTCTTGAAAACAAATGTGAGCACACACACAACAAGAACACTTGTGCACAAAGAGCACAATACAAACTCGCAAATGCGCAAATGCGAACCCAAAAGTCATAAGTTTCACTAACAGAGCTTGGGCTATAATCCCACAAACTTTAACCATGATAGATATAAAGTGCAATTATATGCACACCAAATGATAATAGATGCAATTTTTATGTAATATAAGATGCCAAATGACAATATAACAAATTTAGTTTAATATGGGCATTCTTTAATATATGCGGTAAAATTTGGAAAAACTCATGCGGAAAAATTCACAAAAAGAACAAGTTTCTAAAACTTGCAATATTAGTAGAAAATCAAAAACTAAAGGACCAAGCTTGTAGAAAGAATTGGACTTCTACAATTAGACCTTCAAATGCCCACAACAAAACTTCCCAAAAGAATAATCCTTTTAAGACCGAAACTTTGAAGGATTTTCACAAGAACAAACACTCTTCTTACAAGAACTGTGGAAGTCTCACACATAGTATTCACCAATAAGAACCACACAACACTCAAAAATGAGTATGTAAAGCAAAGAAGAAAAAACTTAACCCCAAATGGAAGAAAACCATACTTCAAGAGTTACTAGAGGTATTCATACATCACTACATGAGGAATCTCTAATTACAAAAAAATGCACTAAGACACAAATTTTAAATCATTTTTTAGATTCTTAAAAAATATCACTACATGAGAAATCTCTAATAAACATCACTACTCATAATATACGATAGCAAGTGTGTAGAAAAGGATGTGAATTATCACAAGCTTTTAAAGAATTTCAATCTCAACTCAAACTTTTCTTTAAAAAAAAAAAAACTCCCCACACATATATAATTCATGCTTTCAAACATGCAAGAGATAACTTCAAAGTACCAAAGTTATTTGATAAAAATTTAAATTCAAGGAGTCAAAAATGTCCATCAATACAAAGCTTTTAAATCATATATAGGATTTGAAAAACAATACTAAGATCACAAAGACTCCTAAAACCATACACACGAATTCAAGATTGACATCAACTTATGCTTGAAAGATAAGCACGATTAACGACCCTATTAAAGAAAGTTTTAAGCAATGACAAACAAGTTCACCGATTTAACTAATTATCTTTTAAGAGAGGACCTAAAAGGCCATACCTTACATGGGGAAATACCCCTATATTTATACACAAAGGAGTGAGAGAAAGAATGAGAAAAGAGTGAGAGAGAGAGAACATTGGGAGGCCCAAAAGGGGACTCGTTGGGCCCCCAACGGTCGACTCCTTTGGTTGGGACCCCCAATGCAATGCATTAAATGCATTTTACAATAAATGAAAAAGAAAAAAGAAAAAGAAAATGTAAAATAAAATACATGTAAAAGATGTAAAAAGACTAAAATGCCCCTAATGGGCAGATTTATAAAAATACCCTTTATCAGGTATGATGAGATAAATACATATATATGTATATATATATACATATATATGTATATATGATTACATATATTTTAACACCCACGAGTTGCCGGTAAGGAGTAGGATCATCCAAGGGTACTCCATCATCAATCTTCATTTTGGATCCTACAACTTCAGGAGTCTCACAAACCTTATCGTCTGTGATGCCGGATCTGTCAATAACTTCGCACGCAAGTTTAGTTTGTGATAAAAAGTAACCCCTGTGAAAATAAGCAACTTCAATGCCTAAAAAATATGTCAGATACCCTAAGTC
Organism: Nuphar pumila; assembly: GCF_984573655.1. Taxonomy (NCBI): domain Eukaryota; kingdom Viridiplantae; phylum Streptophyta; class Magnoliopsida; order Nymphaeales; family Nymphaeaceae; genus Nuphar; species Nuphar pumila. Next base: position 69,529,397 of record NC_143264.1, on the reverse strand, counting down.
TGACATCTCAAATCTTTCTTTTAGTGTATTTTTTATACTTTTGATCCCCTTGATATCACTACCTGTAATCAACATGTCGTCAACATATAGTAATAAAATTACAATTCCTACATCAGACTTTTTGACAAACAAAGCAGTGTCAGTATAGCATGAAATAAAACCATTTTGTACCATTATTTTGTTAAATCGATCATACCAAGCCTTGGGGGCTTGCTTTAAGCCATAGAGTGTTTTTTGTAGATGAAGGATTTTACCTTTGGGTACATCCATGCCCGAAGGAGCATCCATGTAAACTTCTTCATTTAGATTGTGAAAGTATCTCCAACAAGATACTAATATCAAGACCTTAATATTCTTGATATTGAACCCACCACGAAAGCACAATAAGAACACTTTAGAACACTTGTGCACAAAAAGCACAACCCACAAATAACTCACAAATGCACAAAGGCATAAAATAATGGAATCAATTTATTGAGAACTTGGGCTTTGACTCAAAGCCATGGAGAAATACAAATGGGAGAACCCCTATTTATAACATCACTAAAGGGGGCCTTGGAGGGGCTCCACCCATAGTCGTTGGAGCCCCTCCAACGATCACAAATGTGACCGTTGGAGAGGGCCCAACGACTATGTTGGTGGGCCCCCCAAGGTACCTTTTAGGTACACATCCAAAAAGAAATAAAAAGAACAAAAAGAAAAATAAAAATAAAAGAAAAATAATTACAGTCACATCCGAAAAGTGAATGTGCGCAAAAATAGGGAAAAGACTAAACTACCCTTATGACAAAATAAATAGAAATATATATTTTATATATATATTTGAGTAGATACATATACATATATATTAATATATGTATATGTATTACCATATATATATAAAATATATATATTACATTATATGATTAATGTACATAATTTAACACCCCCCCTCAAACTTAGGGCAGGATGACCGAGAGTTTGCTAAGAAGGAAGTTGAAGCGCGGAGCACACAAGGCTTTAGTGAAGAAGTCTGCCAACTGATACTCGGACGTGACATATGGAAGGTCAATGATTCCTTGAAGATACGCCTCCCGAACATAGTGACAGTCCATCTCGATATGTTTAGTCCGCTCATGAAAAGTGTGATTTTTAGCAATATAAATCGCATTTTTGTTGTCACAGCAAAGCTTGGTAGGCCCTTCAATTTTGATTCCCATATCTTCCAGCAACTGATGAATCCAAACAATTTCCATGGTAGTAGTTGTCATGGCACGATATTCAGCTTCAGTTGATGATAGAGATACCTTTTGCTGCTTCTTGCATCTCCATGAGATCAATGAGTCTCCTAAGAAAACACAAAAACCAGTGGTGGAGTGACGGTTATTTGGGTCACCTCCCCAATCAGAGTCAGTATAAGCAATTAATTTTAACTCAGAACAGGAAGACAAAAAACTCCCTTATTAATAGTGTGCTTTAGGTATCTCACGACACGCAAGATAGCACCCATGTGAACAGAAGTTGGTGCATGCTGAAATTGACTTGCCATATGCACCGCATGTGAGATATCTGGTCTGGTGATACTTAGATACATCAACGAGCCTACTAGTTGCCTGTAGGGAGTAGGATCGAAGAGAGGAACACCATCATCAATCTTCATTTTTGCTCCTACTATAGCAGGAGTTTCACAAACTTTATCATCTGTAATACCTGACCTGTCAATAATCTCAAATGCAAGCTTAGTTTGAGACAAAAAATACCCTCTATGAGAGTATGCACCCTCAATACCCAGAAAATAAGTTAAGAAACCCAAATCAGACATTTCAAACTTATCCTTTAATATGGACTTTATGCTTTTAATCCCTTTAGAATCACTCCCAGTAATAAGCATGTCATCCACATATAGCAACAGAATAACAATCCCTGCATTAGACTTTCTAACAAACAAAGCAGTATCAGTAAAGCATGATGAAAAACCATTATCTAACATCACAGAGTTAAACCTATCATACCAAGCTTTGGGAGCTTGTTTTAAACCATACAGTGCTTTCCGAAGACGAAGCACTTTCCCTTTAGGATACTCCATTCCAGGAGGAGCATCCATATATACTTATTCGTTTAGATCTCCGTTTAAAAATGCATTCTTAACATCCATCTGATAGATGTTCCATTTGTTTATTGAAGCAACAGTTATAAGACATCGGACGGTGACCATCCGAGCAACGGGGGCACAAGTCTCCTCATAATCAATCCCATATTTTTGACCATACCCTTTTGCAACTAAGCGGGCCTTATATCTCTCAAAAGACCCATCACACTTAGTTTTGACTTTAAACACCCATCTACACCCTATTGCTTTCTTATCTTTAGGAAGGTCTTGAAACTCCCAGGTTTTTGCTTTCTTTAGGGCTTCAAGTTCATTGTTCATAGCAACTATCCATTCTGGGTATTTACGTGCTTCCTCAAAATCCCTAGGTTCTATGTACGAGTGAATGGCGCTTAGACATGCTCTATATTTTGGTGAAAAAGACTCATATGAGATGAACCTAGAAGGGGGTTTTCTTGATCTTTCGGTCCTACGAAGATTTCCTTCACTTGAAGGGGTAGACCCACTATCATATCTTTCGAGGGCACTTCTAAAAGTACTCCTATCTCTATGAGAGTAGGTTATAGGATCTCTATGTGGTTCTTCATTAATGGGTTGATCAGTATGAGTTTCAACATTTAGATTTGTTTCATCATCGCTAGTATCATCATCTTCAGTTAATAAATCAAACAGAAAAGAATAATCTATATTCTCATCATTAGTTTCAAGTTTTTCGAAACCACTAACATTTTCCAAGAAGCTTACATTTCTGGAAACATAAAGTTTATCACTCTTAACATCATAACAGCGAAAACCTTTATGAGTTTCAGAGTAACCAATAAAGGCACAAGGAATGGCCTTAGGGGAGAGTTTGTCATTTTTATCAGTAAGGACAAAACATTTACATCCAAAAACCCTTAACCTGCTATAATCAGGTTCTTTTTCGTATAATTTTTCAAATGGGGAAATCTTATTCAAGTTTTTAGATGGAAGTCTATTTATGAGATAGACAGAGGTAAAAGGGCCTCTGCCCAGAGTTTTTTCGATATATTTTGAGAAATGAGCAAAGTTCGTGTGGTTTCAATAATATGCCTATGTTTCCGTTCAGCCAACCCATTTTGTTGGGGGGTTTTGGGACAAGATTTTTGATGAAGAATTCCATAGTTTTCAAGATAGCTTTTAAATTCATTGGAAAGGTATTCGCCACCCGAATCGGTTCTAAAAATTTTCAAATTTTCATTGAATTGATTTAAAACCATCATATGAAATGTTTTGAAAGTTGAAAAAACTTCATATTTATGTTTAAGAAAATATATCCAACTAAACCTAGTGAAATTGTAACGACCCCAACTCATCCACTCGAAAATGCGGATTTTTTTTTTTTATATATTCCCAGACACCTGGGGCCTTTACAGTTCCACTCACCGCTGGATAACCACACACCACGATAGAGCTTACACTTATCTTCCAAACCAACATCAAAATCATTATTCATTTATTGAAAAACTGATAAACATGTCTAGAGACACTTGCATAATGAATTACTGAAAGTGCAACATCAATTAATAGAACCAAAAAGGAAAACAAAAGTAAAGCCATGATGTCCCTCTAAGATGTATCCAGCAAGTGCGTAACACCCGTGACTTGCCCAGACACCAGTCGCTTCAATGAGTTCCTGCTCCTATGAAAAACCATAAAAAGGAGGGGTCAGAAATCCAAAGGATTCTGCGTACAGATCCCTCTAATGAAAATAAATGAGCATAAAGAACACAAGTACAATTTTATGCAATTCTCCTTGAGGAAAAGCAATTATTACATCTACTCAATCCAACTTAAGCATCCATGCAACATCATTTAAGTATGCATAAACTTTAATCAATAACAGGTATTCACTTTGAGTAAGCAGGGTATTCTACATACATTAAAGAGTAGCCATCACCCATCAACGACATATATCAGGGAAAAGAAACAGACCATGCCTGATCTAATGCATGATATATGTGTAATGTATGAACAACTTATTTTCTTTTATTTAAGTTCATGTTTCCATATGTATGCCCTATTAAATCCATACAATTTTAAGTTCCTCTTTTTAATTTCATCGCCCGCGGATACACCAAACGGGTAAAATCCCCGAGGTCAAGTTAGGTTCCTAGGGTAGCTTAGCACACAATTTATATTTTATTACTGGGTTCCTACTTAGCTCTCGACCGAATCACTTTCGGAACATTAGACCTTCCACATCTAATGTCGGGGACACAAGGGACACCCCACGCCCACAAGTGTCACTTCCTTGGTACCATAACCTCACAGCTGTGACTAACACACCACTCCCGGGTAAAGTGGTGGATTCTCCCTAAAACCGTGGCCAGGAGAAGAACCTCAATATCGGGTTTAGGGGCAACAACGCACACGGAGTTTTTGTATCCTCACAGTCTCCCCAAGACCGGATAGCTAAGATTCTCATACTCCAGATGAGATATCTCACAATGTATATTACATTGTTCTTGTTTCATTATATTTTTATTAAAGTCGATTCTTTAAGTTTACAACCCCATATGCAAAAGTAAAGTGAAAACCCGCATCCTCCCTTGCGGGAACCCTTACGGGACTCCAGCCCGTGAGGACAACGGGAACAGTGTAGTAGTGTGCCCTACCAACTTGTGTGGTTTGAGTGATGCTATTAAACATATCATTTTTACATTCTCACTACGTGTACTACCTCCATCACATATGGGTATCCACCAATACATATCTCCTGTGAGTATGTGCACGCGAATAAACCCCGCAATTTCGCATACTTATGTTAAATGAGACATCAATAGTCTAGTAGAAACATGACTATACATTTTACACGCATACTCATAACACTACTCATTCCCATCAAAATGTACATCTATTAAAAACTCATACTCCTGTCAAACCGAACAATATATCACTGAAGAAGAAAAGCAGGAATCATATATTATTTTATTTATATATATATTTTTTTTTAATAAACAAATCCAGCCCAGCCGACCTTGTCGGCTGGGTCTGACAGCATATGCACAGGCCCGGTCTGGGCCTGTGTGTGCTGTCAAGACCTAAACAGCATAACGAAAATCCCCTTTATGAAATTCTGTATATATATATTATTTCTTTTTAATCCTGCGAAACCCAGCCGACCCTATCGGCCGGGCCCAACAGAATACACACAGACCCAGTTTGGGCATGTGTGTGCTGCGAGTAAACAACATCTTACATGTTTAACAACTATTTATGTATATATTTTCCTGTAACATCTGTACCACAAGCCAGCCAAAAGCAAGTCATTCATCACATGGAATAGACTACAGATTTCTCTCTAATTTAACTGTACCATGAAGACATTATTTCGATAATATTCAATCATATGTAAGAAAAATAAAGAAAGCAAGAGTGTGAATGGATAACATGATTTCAAGCCCATCTCAAGCGAAACTCCATCCTGAAAGAACATGAACTGTACTATCAGCCTAGTGTGATCTCAGCCCACGACAACAAGGTAAAAATAAGCAGGCCAATATACACCGTTGAAGTCTTAAACAAAGCACAAGCTGCATTGTGAGAAGGCAATCCAACATAGGTTCATAAACACCTATTACTTGGTGGAACAACTCAGCGTGAACCCGACACGGATGTGTCCCTAATCATATGTAGAGTTCTCCCCCTACTTCCATTTAGACTATTCCAGAATATGCAAGAAGCTACACAGGGTTTTATCCATGGGTCCTAACATAAAAGGAATCCCACTACCGATACCCAGCCCATAGCCCCTTAAGAAAGATTCTTAACGTAAGCCCACAATTCCAGATTTTTCCTTTACAGACAAACAAAAATTATCACTATTGAAAAACATGCACAGGCTGATCAAATTTGTGAAACATACAAAAAAGGAAATGACTAACGTCACATTCGAGTCAAAGATGTCAATGCACTTATCAATGCCAAGCAAGAACATCAGAATACTGAACCTAAAACCCCTTGCTTTTTTTTTTTTTGCTTTACCTGAGATCCCAGGCCAACACCCAGCCGATTGACTGAGTCGGTTGGGCCTGCCCTGGCCTTGCCACAACCAGCACCTGTACCCAACCAACCGGGTCGGTTGGGTCCCTGCCAAAACTAACACCACGCCCAGCCGACTGCGTCGGCTGGGCCTGTCGCCTACCACCATCAACTAAAGTGATGACCCCAAATCCCCTTTATTTTTATTTTTCAGGGTTTCCATCCTAAGGAAAAACACAAAATCGAACCAGGGTTTCGATTTCTCATCCATTTCCATGAGAGGGGACCCGTACCTCTTACGGTGATTTTCCGGTGGCCGGAGACGACTGTCGCAGAGGGGTGCCAACTGGTGACGCTCCTTCCAACCGCCGTGAAGGGAGATGCTCGAGGGGCCCTTGACGCCTGCAGATGGTCGGTACTGGGCTCCTTCCTCCGGCGTGCGCACACACAGCGAAAGAGAGAGAGAGAGAGAGAGAGATGAACCAAACGGGGGAAAAGACTCGTTTGGGACCTCCTTTTGAAGAGGAAGGCCCGGCAAAATCGGAGCCCCCTTCCCTCCAGCGGCTGCATTTCCAGCCTCCGCCCTCTCCTTCCTGCGATTTCGGTTAGTGTTCTCTCTCAGAACCCTAACCCCCTTCCTTCTTTTTTTTTTGTTCAGATATATCGGGCAACCCTTATCGGGTTGCCCCTTACTCTTATAAGCCCTGTTACACAGGGCTCGGCTCGGGTCCGGACCCGAGACCCGCAAGCCAAAATCCCAATGATATGGATCCAAATGGATCCAACTGGGGATCCCCAGATTAACCTTACAATAAAAATTTATTTTATTATTTTTATTTCCTTCCTTTTCTTTTTTTTTTGACACTATTTATAACTGCTTGCCCCTTTATGGGTCCTAGATCCGAAATGTGGATCTAGGCCCAAATTGCCTATTTTATTTTTTTGAAATATTTTGTAAGATAAACAAAAATTTAGTAGCAACATTTTTCGATTTTTACATCCTTTCCCCCTAAAAAGAATTTCGTCCTCGAAATTAGAACGTACCAAATAAATGAGGGTACTGTTGACGCATAGCCGACTCAGGTTCCCAAGTGCACTCATCCAGCCCGTGATGCTGCCAACGCACTTTTACGAATGAAATCGTCCTATTTCGCAGCGTCTTTTCTTGATGGTCCACAATCTCTAATGGCTTTTCCTCCGCAGTCAAGTCAGGTTGCACCTCGATCACCTCATAGTGAATCACATGTGAGGGGTCAGGTATATATCTTCTCAACATCGAGACATGAAATACGTCATGGATCTACGAAAACTGGGGAGGGAGTGCTATTCGGTATGCGGTCTCCCCAACGCGCCCGAGAATCTCGAAAGGTCCAACATATCGAGGACTCAGCTTCCCCTTTTCAAACCTGAAGACACTCTTCGTATGCGAAATTCGAACAAACACATGATCGCCTACCTCAAACTTGAGCTCCCTGCGTCGCTGATCAGCATAGCTTTTCTGCCTGCTCTGTGCTGCAATCAATCGCTGCCGGATTAAACGCACCTGGTCGGCATAGTGCTGGATGATTTCGGGAGACTCCGTTGCTCTCACTCCAACCTCATCCCAGCACACTGGTGATCTACATGGTCGGCCGTACAAAGCTTCATACGGGGCCATGCCAATACTGGCATGAAAACTGTTATTGTACGAAAACTCTGCCAACTTCACATGTTTGTCCCAATCGCCTGCCCAATCTAAAGCACATGCTCTCAGCATATCCTCAAGCGCCTGGATCGTACGTTCTGACTGTCCATCCGTCTGCGGGTGGAACGCAGTGCTAAACTTCAATGTTGTGCCTAAAGCTTTCTGAAGCTGGCGCCAAAATCGAGATGTGAAACGCGGATCTCGATCTGACACTATCGAACGTGGCACCCCATGAAGTCTAACTATCTCATCGACGTAAAGGTTGGCCAAACTTTCCAAACTCTGACTGATTCTAATTGGAAGAAAATGGGCACTCTTTGTCAACCGATCTACTATTACCCATATGGCATCTCGTTGTCGTCGGGTCGTAGGTAACCCTACTATGAAATCCATTGAGATGTCGTCCCACTTCCACTCTGGAATCTCAAGTGGCTGCAGAAGTCCATCAGGTCTTTGGTGCTCAATCTTCACCTGCTGACAGGTAAGACACCGGGACACGAACTCCGCGATGTCCCGTTTCATCCCGTTCCACCAATAAGTCCTCTGAAGATCTTTGAACATTTTAGTAGAACCAGGGTGAACGGAAAATCTCGATCTGTGAGCTTCACTCATCAGCTCTTCCCGTAACGCTTTTGGAACCCACCATCTGTCTCCGAACATGATGGTTCCGTCTTCCTCTCGACGAAATTGCGCTTCTGGCTTTTGGGCACTCTCACAAAGCTTCTCAAAATCCGGGTCGGCTGACTGGAGCTCCTCGATCCGATCTATGATCTCTGGTCTGGCCTGCATCCCCGCACAAATGATGCGTCCAGAATCTCCTGCAAATGGCTGCCATCTGACCAGCTCCTCGACCAAATTCCAACTGCGTCCGATCAGGCTAGCAGCTGTGACCGTCGTCTTTCTGCTAAGTGCGTCTGCCACCACATTCGCCTTGCCCGGATGGTAAGCGATGGAGAAGTCATAATCCTTCAAGAACTCCAACCACCTCCGCTGCCTCAAATTCAAATCCCTTTGAGTGAAAATATATTTGAGGCTCTTGTGATCAGACATAACCTCAAATTGTTCTCCATAAAGGTAGTGGCGCCAAATCTTTAATGCGAAGACTACTGCCGCCAACTCCAAATCATGCGTGGGATAATTCTTCTCGTGTACTTTCAATTGTCTAGAAGCATACGCTATAACCTTGCCATGTTGCATGAGGACACAACCCAGTCCGGTCCCGGAAGCATCATTGTACACGACGAAACCACCTGCCCCAGAGGGCAATGTCAAAACGGGAGCAGTGGTCAACCTATTCTTCAACTCTTGAAAACTGTCCTCACATCGAGGTGACCACACGAACTTTACTCCTTTCTGCAACAGTCGAGTCATAGAAGCAGTTATACGCGAGAAGTCTTGAATAAATCGACGGTAGTATCCCGCCAATCCCAAGAAGCTTCTGATATCAGTCACCGTCTTTGGTTGCTCCCATGACAACACAGCCTCTACCTTGGCTGGGTCAACCTCAACTCCTCTCTCGGAAATTACGTGACCGAGAAACATTACTCTATCAATCCAAAACTCGCACTTTGAGAACTTAGCATAGAGTTGATGTTCCCTCAGTGTTTGTAATACGATTCGTAGATGTTCTCGGTGTTCTTCTACACTCTCTGAGTAAATCAGAATGTCATCTATGAACGATGACAAACGAGTCCAACCACAAACTAAAAACCCGATTCATTAGGTCCATAAACGCCGCAGGGGCATTTGTAAGTCCAAAGGACATCACTAGAAACTCATAATGCCCATATCTGGACCTAAATGCCGTTTTTGGAATGTCCTCCGTCTTGATTCTCAACTGATGATACCCAGAACGAAGGTCAATCTTCGAGAACACCTTTGCCTTCCTCAGCTGATCAAACAGATCGTCAATCCTCGGCAGTGGGTACTTGTTCTTCACCGTCACTTGGTTTAGCATACGGTAATCGATACAAAGTCGCATTGAGCCGTCCTTTTTCTTAACAAAGAGAACTGGTGCACCCCAAGGGGACACACTTGGTCTAATAAATCCTTTGTCAAGAAGCTCCTGCAACTGCTTCTTCAATTCTACTAACTCTGCAGGTGCCATGCGATACGGAGCTCGAGAAACAGGTGTTGTTCCAGGCACTAGCTCGATTGAGAACTCGATTTCCCGATATGGCGGTAAGCCCGGCAAATCCTCTGGAAAGACATCCGGGAACTCACGAACAACATCTAACTGCTCCAAGGGTGTCGCCTGACTGTCTTGAGCAGAAACACTGGCCAGAAACATCATGCAACCTTGTTTGTGGTACTTGAGGACCTTCAAAGCTGAGACGACTCTCACCCCGTCGGTCGGTCTCGTTGAATGATGCAATAACGTAGACAAATTGGGACGCTCCAAGATAACCTTCTTACCCCGACACTAGAGGGTCGCATTATGCTTGGACAACCAATCCATGCCCAAAATGACATCATAAAATGTCATATCTAAAATGACCAAATCGGCAGACAAATCATGGCCTTCTATAACCACACAAACTGCTGGGAAATATTTCCCGCAGGAGGAGGATGCACCCATGGGTGACATCACATCCAGAGCCCTTTCGAGGCTAGAAGGTACCAAATCAAGCAACTTTGCAAACGAAGAAGAAATAAAGCTGTGTGTTGCACCAGAATCAAACATCACATGTGCAAAGTGTTCAGCAACTAAGAATATACCTTCGATCAGATCAGACTGATGGCCCTGAGTAGCTGTTGTAGCCGCGTAGACTCGCCCATTGGTCCTGCGCTGATCTTGTTGTTGTTGTTGCCTCTGTTGTCGCTGTTGTGGTGGTTGTTGTCCTCCCGGAACCGCAGGCTTGTTCGGACAGAAAGGAGCGATGTGCCCAGGTTGCTGACACTGAAAACAGACCCCCTTGAACATAGGGCAAAAGCCAGGTTGATGGTTCTTGCCGCACTTGCGACACACTGGCAGGGCCCTTCCCTGTTGCCTCTGCTGCTGGAATCGATTGTGTTGTCGCCCATCATGGGTCCGTTGTTTCTTGCCACCTTGAACCCTTCCGCCTGCTGGTGGATTCTTCCTTGCCGTGCCCGAAAAACCATCTCCATTGCCACCCCCTTTCTTAATTGTAGCCCTGGACTTCTCCCAATCTTTAGTCAGAACGGTAGCCGACTCAATCGCATCGGCCAAAGTAGTAGGTCGACTCGTCAAGACGCGGGTCCGCAACCCATCCTTCAATCCGTGCACATACTTCCCCGCCCTTGCTTTCTCACTCTTGAAGAGGTTCGGACAGTACCTCTCGAGGTTCCGGAACCTTGTAGTGTAGTCCGCTAGACTCATGGTCCCCTGAGTCAAATCGAGGAACTCTCGTTGCATCTGTTCCTCGGCATAGGAGGGAAAGTATGCATCCAGAAACTCCTCTCTGAACGTCTCCCAGGGAATCTCGTCCCAGTCAGCGAACTTCACCCTTCGCAGGGTGTCCCACCACTTCTTGGCATCGCCCTTCAAACGGTACGTGCCAAAAGATGTCTTTCTGTCCTCAGGGACAGATAGGACGTCGAACGCCCGCTCCACCTCCTCAACCCAGTTCTCTGCTGCCTCTGGATCTGTCTTTCCTAAAAAAGTTGGCGGATCCAACTTCAAGAACCTTTCGAAGAAAGCGCCGCCCACGTTTGGAACAACATTGACAGGTGGGTCGCGAGTTGCTGCTTGTGCGGCTGCCTGCGCAGCTGCCTGGGCAGCCTGTGCTGCTTGAGCAACCTGTGCCGCCTGCGCAGCCTGAGCCGCTTGCACGGCCTGTGCTGTCTGTGCCGCCTGAGCCGTCATGGTCTCGGTCAGGGTGTGGATGGCTTCCATCATAAAATCTCTCTGCTCCTGCCAGTTTGCGGGAGCAGCAGTAGAGGACGAGGCACCTCTGCGAGTATACGACATCTACAACACACGTGCATTTCACAAATTAGACCCTCTCTGATTCTACCCCTCTTGGGTTGATACCGAACAACTATATATTTTTAGTGTATTCTATAATAAAGTTTACTCCTACGTACAATCAAGCATACTAAATATCAATGCTTAGATAAAAGTACTTAAATAACCTTACCGGTGAAGACGACTGCTCTGTAGTACGAGGCACGACTTGATGATACTTCAGGACATGGCTCACTTTCAAAAATTAAAATTTATTGCAAAAATGATGATAAAAGTGTAAGCTATTGTGGTGGCTCTGATACCAAACCTGTAACGACCCCAACTCATCCACTCGAAAATGCGGGATTTTTTTTTTTTTATATATATATTCCCAGAGACCTAGGGCCTTTACAGTTTCACTCACCGCTGGATAACCACACACCACGATAGAGCTTACACTTATCTTCCAAACCAACATCAAAATCATTATTCATTTATTGAAAAACTGATAAACATGTCTAGAGACACTTGCATAATGAATTACTGAAAGTGCAACATCAATTAATAGAACCAAAAAGGAAAACAAAAGTAAAGCCATGATGTCCCTCTAAGATGTATCCAGCAAGTGCGTAACACCCGTGACTTGCCCAGACACCAGTCGCTTCAATGAGTTCCTGCTCCTGTGAAAAACCATAAAAAGGAGGGGTCAGAAATCCAAAGGATTCTGCGTACAGATCCCTCTAATGAAAATAAATGAGCATAAAGAACACAAGTACAATTTTATGCAATTCTCCTTGAGAAAAAGCAATTATTACATCTACTCAATCCAACTTAAGCATCCATGCAACATCATTTAAGTATGCATAAACTTTAATCAATAACAGGTATTCACTTTGAGTAAGCAGGGTATTCTACATACATTAAAGAGTAGCCATCACCCATCAACGACATATATCAGGGAAAAGAAACAGACCATGCCTGATCTAATGCATAGCAAAATTATGCATGATATATGTGTAATGTATGAACACCTTATTTTCTTTTATTTAAGTTCATGTTTCCATATGCATGCCCTATTAAATGCATACAATTTTAAGTTCCTCTTTTTAATTCCATCGCCCGCGGATACACCAAACGGGTAAAATCCCCGAGGTCAAGTTAGGTTCCCAGGGTAGCTTAGCACACAATTTATATATTATTACTGGGTTCCTACTTAGCTCTCGACCGAATCACCTTCGGAACATTAGACCTTCCACATCTAATGTCGGGGACACAAGTGACACCCCACGCCCACAAGTGCCACTTCCTTGGTACCATAACCTCACAGTTGTGACTAACACACCACTCCCGGGTAAAGTGGTGGATTCTCCCTAAAACCGTGGCCAGGAGAAGAACCTCAATATCGGGTTCAGGGGCAACAACGCACACGGAGTTTTTGTATCCTCACAGTCTCCCCAAGACCGGATAGCTAAGATTCTCATACTCCAGATGAGATATCTCACAATGTATATTACACTGTTCTTGTTTCATTATATTTTTATTAAAGTCGATTCTTTAAGTTTACAACCCCATATGCAAAAGTAAAGTGAAAACCCGCATCCTCCCTTGCGGGAACCCTTACGGGACTCCAGCCCATGAGGACAACGGGAACAGTGTAGTAGTGTGCCCTACCAACTTGTGTGGTTTGAGTGATGCTATTAAACATATCATTTTTACATTCTCACTACGTGTACTACCTCCATCACATATGGGTATCCACCAATACATATCTCCTGTGAGTATGTGCACGCGAATAAACCCCGCAATTTCGCATACTTATGTTAAATGAGACATCAATAGTCTAGTAGAAACATGACTATACATTTTACACGCATACTCATAACACTACTCATTCCCATCAAAATGTACATCTATTAAAAACTCATACTCCTCCTGTCAAACCGAACAATATATCACTGAAGAAGAAAAGCAGGAATCATATATTATTTTATTTATATATATATATATTTTTTTTTTAATAAACAAATCCAGCCCAGCCGACCTTGTCGGCTGGGTCTGACAGCATATGCACAGGCCCGGTCTGGGCCTGTGTGTGCTGTCAAGACCTAAACAGCATAACGAAAATCCCCTTTATGAAATTCTGTATATATATATTATTTCTTTTTAATCCTGCGAAACCCAGCCGACCCTATCGGCCGGGCCCAACAGAATACACACAGACCCAGTTTGGGCATGTGTGTGCTGCGAGTAAACAACATCTTACATGTTTAACAACTATTTATGTATATATTTTCCTGTAACATCTGTACCACAAGCCAGCCAAAAGCAAGTCATTCATCACATGGAATAGACTACAGATTTCTCTCTAATTTAACTGTACCATGAAGACATTATTTCGATAATATTCAATCATATGTAAGAAAAATAAAGAAAGCAAGAGTGTGAATGGATAACATGATTTCAAGCCCATCTCAAGCGAAACTCCATCCTGAAAGAACATGAACTGTACTATCAGCCTAGTGTGATCTCAGCCCACGACAACAAGGTAAAAATAAGCAGGCCAATATACACCGTTGAAGTCTTAAACAAAGCACAAGCTGCATTGTGAGAAGGCAATCCAACATAGGTTCATAAACACCTATTACTTGGTGGAACAACTCAGCGTGAACCCGACACGGATGTGTCCCTAATCATATGTAGAGTTCTCCCCCTACTTCCATTTAGACTATTCCAGAATATGCAAGAAGCTACACAGGGTTTTATCCATGGGTCCTAACATAAAAGGAATCCCACTACCGATACCCAGCCCATAGCCCCTTAAGAAAGATTCTTAACGTAAGCCCACAATTCCAGATTTTTCCTTTACAGACAAACAAAAATTATCACTATTGAAAAACATGCACAGGCTGATCAAATTTGTGAAACATACAAAAAAGGAAATGACTAACGTCACATTCGAGTCAAAGATGTCAATGCACTTATCAATGCCAAGCAAGAACATCAGAATACTGAACCTAAAACCCCTTGCTTTTTTTTTTTTTTGCTTTACCTGAGATCCCAGGCCAACACCCAGCCGATTGACTGAGTCGGTTGGGCCTGCCCTGGCCTTGCCACAACCAGCACCTGTACCCAACCAACCGGGTCGGTTGGGTCCCTGCCAAAACTAACACCACGCCCAGCCGACTGCGTCGGCTGGGCCTGTCGCCTACCACCATCAACTAAAGTGATGACCCCAAATCCCCTTTATTTTTATTTTTCAGGGTTTCCATCCTAAGGAAAAACACAAAATCGAACTAGGGTTTCGATTTCTCATCCATTTCCATGAGAGGGGACCCGTACCTCTTATGGTGATTTTCCGATGGCCGGAGACGGTTGTCGCAGAGGGGTGCCAACTGGTGACGCTCCTTCCAACCGCCGTGAAGGGAGATGCTCGAGGGGCCCTTGACGCCTGCGGATGGCCGGTACTGGGCTCCTTCCTCCGGCGTGCGCACACACAGCGAAAGAGAGAGAGAGAGAGAGAGAGAGATGAACCAAACAGGGGAAAAGACTCGTTTGGGACCTCCTTTTGAAGAGGAAGGCCCGGCAAAATCGGAGCCCCCTTCCCTCCAGCGGCTGCGTTTCCAGCCTCCGCCCTTTCCTTCCTGCGATTTCGGTTAGGGTTCTCTCAGAACCCTAACCCCCTTCCTTCTTTTTTTTTTTTGTTCAGATATATCGGGCAACCCTTATCGAGTTGCCCCTTACTCTTATAAGCCCTGTTACACAGGGCTCGGCTCGGGTCCGGACCCGAGACCCGCAAGCCAAAATCCCAATGATATGGATCCACAGTTGGATCCAACTGGGGATCCCCAGATTAACCTTACAATAAAAATTTATTTTATTATTTTTATTTCCTACCTTTTTTTTTTTGTTGACACTATTTATAACTGCTTGCCCCTTTATGGGTCCTAGATCCGAAATGTGGATCTAGGCCCAAATTGCCTATTTTATTTTTTTGAAATATTTTGTAAGATAAACAAAAATTTAGTAGCAACATTTTTCGATTTTTACAGAAATCATCCACAAAGATAACATAGTACGAAAAACCTCCCTTGGATATCACCGGAGCTGGACCCCATACATCGGAGTGAACGATTTCAAAAGGTTTTGTTGTAAACATGGATCTTTGAGGAAAAGGAAGACTTCTCATTTTTCCAAGAATACATTCATTACAAACAAAATTTTCATTATAAAGATGCTTAACAAAAGGCAAATAAGAGATTTTAACAATGTTGGGATTGTAATGAGATATTGCGGAAATATAAAGAGTGCATACAAGCACATACAACAATGAAAAAGAGACAATATCACAAGTCCACGAAGGGACAATACAAGCACAAGCCTTTAAGAAGGCAACAATATACAAAGCCTCTTATTGAAAAGAGAGAGAAGCTCTCAAGAATGAAAAATATACAAGGGGATCACCCCTATTTATACAAAAGGAAGAGAAGAGAGGAGGAGGCAAAATGCCTCAAAAGGGGAGCCAAAAAGGGGGCTCCCATGGAGTCGTTGGGAGCCCCCAACGGTCACATTTGTGACCGTTGGGGGCTCCAACAACTCTATGTTGGAGCCCCTTTTTGATATTTAAAAAATACAAAAATAAAAGGAAAAAAAGAAAAAAAGAAAATACATTTAAATGAAAACTGAAAATAGTTGTTTTCTAAAACAACTATTGTGAAATTACAAAACTACCCCTTATCAGGTATTTTGTAATATACAGAATATATATATATATATATATTATATATATATATCTATTTTATATATATATATATATATATTAGATACATTTTAACACCCCCCCTCAAACTTTACGGGGAGATAACGGAAAGTTTGCCAAGAAGAAACATGAAGCGAGGAGCCGGAAGAGCTTTAGTGAAGAAGTCCGCCAACTGATATTCTGAAGTGACATACGGAAGAGAAATAGTTCCTCGCAAGAATTCGTCACGGACATAGTGGCAATCCATTTCGATATGTTTTGTACGCTCATGAAAAGTATGATTGCTCGCAATATAGATGGCACTCTTGTTGTCGCAACAAAGCTTTGAGGCTTCGGTGATATCAACTCCCATGTCTTTAAGCAAACTGCGAAGCCATACAAGTTCCATTGTCGTGGTTGCCATAGCCCTGTACTCAGCTTCAGTGGATGATAGTGAAACTTTCTGTTGCTTCTTGCATCGCCAGGCAATCAAAGAGTCTCCTAGAAAAACACAAAAACCAGTAGTTGAGACTCGATCATTGGGATTACCTCCCCAATCAGCATCAGTATAAGCAAGAAGATTCAAGGAAGAAGAGGAGGATAGAAATAGCCCTTTATTGATGGTATTCCGAATGTAGCGGATGATTCGGAGAACAGCACTCATATGCACAGTTGTAGGAGCATGCTGAAATTGGCTAACAGAGTGAACCGCATGAGTGATATCTGGTCTGGTGATAGTTAAATAGGTAAGAGACCCAATGAATTGTCTGTAAGGTGTAGGATCTTCCAGAAGAACCCCATCTTCCAACCGCAATTTGGCATTAATAACCTCGGAAGTCTCTACTTTCTTTTCATCGGAAATCCCAGACTTAGAACATATATCTGCAGCAAGCTTCATTTGTGACAAAATATATCCTCTAGGAGAATATGCAACTTCAATTCCAAGAAAATATCTGAGAAAACCTAAGTCAGACATATCAAAATTATTTTTTAACATATTTTTAACATTAATAATACTATTTTGATCATTCCGAGTGATAATCATATCATCAACATAAAGCAACAAAATTATGATACTAGAACCTGCATGTTTGACAAAAAGAGCAGTGTCAGTATAACAAGAGTGAAATCCTAACTTTATCATGATATCACTGAAACGATCATACCAAGCCTTAGGAGCTTGTTTAAGGCCATATAATGCCTTTAAAAGCCGAAGAGTTTGACCTTGCTTAAGATTTATTCCGGGTGGCGGATCCATATAAACTTCTTCACTTAAACTTCCATTTAAAAAGACATTTTTTACATCAAGTTGATAAATGGGCCATTTTTTGGTTGATGCAACAGCTATTAAAGTCCTAACACTGGTCATTCGAGCTACAGGAGCGAATGTTTCTTCGTAATCAATGCCATATTCTTGGGAGTATCCCTTAGCAACTAATCTAGCTTTATATCGTTCTAAAGAACCATCGCTTTTAGTTTTAACTTTGAAGACCCAGCGACAACCAATAGGTTTTTTGTGTGAGGGTAGATTAACTATTTCCCAAGTATTGGCCTTTTTTAGCGCATTAAGTTCAACTTGCATTGCTTCAACCCAATGAGGTATAGATTTAGCTTGATTATAATGTGCCGGTTCAAAATAAGAGTGTAAGGTTATTAAACATGCCCGATAGTTGGGAGTTAAGGAATCATAGGATACAAACCTATTTGGAGGTATTGATATTCTAGAAGAATGCCTAACTTGTGGTTCCTCAGTGGATTCAGAAATTTGAGAGTATTTTTCGAGGGCACTAATAGGATTTTCTTGATTTCTTCTTGAGTAAACATTTATATTGGTATCGCTATCATGAGCATTTATATTAGAATCACTGTCATTTGAGGGTGTTATGTCAAGAGGGGATACCTCACGAGAATCATCAATGTTTTCAAGAAAATCTTCTTGTATGTCATCAATAAGATCATTTAAGAATATATAGTCAATTTCATTTGTTTCTTCTAGTTTATCAAAACCGTTTTCTTCTTCTAGAAATGTTACATCTTTTGAAATATATAATTTATCATTCTTAAAATCATAACATCTATACCCTTTTTTATTTTCACCATATCCTAGAAATACACATTCAATTGCTTTTGGAGATAACTTATCCCTTTTGTGTGATAGGACAAAACATTTGCAACCAAAAATACGAAGACGATTGAAATCGGGTGAAAATTTAAAGAGTTTTTCATATGGAGAAGCATTTTTTAACTTAGAAGAGGGCATTCTATTGATTAAATAGATTGAAGTTAAGACTGCTTCGGCCCAAAACTTCTTTGGAATATTCTTAGAAATAAGTAATGTTCTAGCGGTTTCAATAATATGCCTATGTTTCCTTTCCGCTAGGCCATTTTGTTGGGGAGTCCTAGGACATGACTTTTGATGGCAAATGCCATTTAGGGTTAAATAGTTTTGGAATTCGTGAGATAAGTATTCGCCACCGGAATCGGATCTTAAAATAGATATGTTACTTTGAAATTGATTTTGAACTTTTTTATGAAAATCTTTAAAGAAAGTAAATACTTCTGATTTATGACTAAGGAAATAAATCCAAACATACCGAGTAAAATCATCAATAAACGTGACATAATATGAATAACCCCCTTTAGACATAACCGGAAAAGGCCCCCAAACATCCGAATGCACCAATTCAAAAGGCCTTGATGAAAGAAAAGTTCTAGTTGGAAATGGAATAGACTTCATTTTTCCAAAAATGCAATCTTTGCAATTAATTTCTTTTTCCTTACAAAATTTGTTTCCAAAAGGAAAGAGATACATTTTGGAATAACTTGGATGACCAAGTCTTTTATGCCAAGTTGCCATGTTTTTTTCTTGGACATAAGAACAAAAAAAGTTTGTAGGGAGATCAAGATGGTCCATATAATATAGGTCTCCCTTTCTATGGCCTTGCCCAATCCGCTTCCCGGACCGGAGATCCTGCACAAAGCAACCATTAGATGAGAAAGATATTTCACATCCATGGTCGGCAATTTGAGAAACCGAAAATAGGTTTAAATTTAGTTTAGGAACAACTCTTACTTTTGGAACACAAAAATTTTGTGAATCTTTAAAAGAACCAATACTTGAAATTTTTAAAAAAGTTCCATCGGCCGTAGAGACACAAGAGTCCTTTGAATTGGTGCAAACATCAACAAGTGCATTTTCATGAGGGGTCATATGAAAAGAAGCTCCGGAGTCAAGGATCCAAGAATACGTACCGGGTGAAGATGATGAAGCAATAGCCGCACCCGATGTGGACGAAGAAACTTTTAGCATTTGTTGGAGAGCCATAGATATTTGTCCAAGAGTTTCTTTGATGTCATTGTTCTTGCCTTCATCTTCTTTGGTGGTGGTTTCCTCAAGAGAAGCCACTTTAGGCTTGAAGGTTCCAATAAGCTTAGGACAAGCGGGTCTAATGTGACCCGACTCATTGCAATAATGACAAACAATCATTTTTCTTCCTCCATTGTAGTTTCCTTGTTTCCCAAAATGAGGAGGCTTATAGGTTCTAACATTATTACCCGGTTTGGATACGGCAAGGACTTCATCGACATGCTTACTCATGCCAAGCCTTGTCTCCTCTTGAGTGATTTCGGCAATAGCATCCTCAATAGGAGGAAAAATAGATCTATGGAGAAGTGAAGATCTCACTTGCTCAAATTCGGGACGAAGCCCAAAAAGAAATTGAAACAACCGCTCTTGTTCCATTTGTTTTTGCCTTAAATCAATGTCTTCCATAGAAACCCATTTTGGCTCCAAGAGAGCCAATTCATCCCATAGTGGGTTTAAAGCACTATAATAGTCTTGAATGCTAGAATCACCTTGCTTGGTGGTTCTAATCTTTTCTTGCAAGAAGTATGCTCTTGCAAGATGCTTTTGAGTATACATACCCTTCATAAAGGACCAAGCCTCATTGGCTCTACGGAATTTAGCTATATTAGCACATACCTTAAGCTCCACGTTATTCATAAACCACGCAAGGATTTTTGCGTGATTGCTTTCCCAATCTTCCACTTCCTTTTGATGACTTTCAATGGCCTTGAGGCGAGCATCTCCTTAAGAGCCTTTTCTTGACCTTCTTCAATCTTCGTGAGCATAAGCTTAGGTTCCGGAACGGAACCCATGACAAAACCCCAAAGCTTCTTCCCTTTGAGATTATTTTTCATTGCCGATGCCCACATCATATAATTCTTTCCATTGAGCTTGAAAGAAAGATCAATTTTTGTCTCCATGATGTTGCCAAGAAGTGAGAAGATATCTATTGGATATGAAATAACACGAACCACACCTTTCCTTTAAGAATCGAGTGGCTCTGATACCATGTAATGAGATATTGCGGAAATATAAAGAGTGTATACAAGCACATACAACAATGAAAAAGAGACAATATCACAAGTCCACGAAGGGACAATACAAGCACAAGCCTTTAAGAAGGCAACAATATACAAAGCCTCTTATTGAAAAGAGAGAGAAGCTCTCAAGAATGAAAAATATACAAGGGGATCACCCCTATTTATACAAAAGGAAGAGGAGAGAGGAGGAGGCAAAATGCCTCAAAAGGGGAGCCAAAAAGGGGGCTCCCATGGAGTCGTTGGGAGCCCCCAACGGTCACATTTGTGACCGTTGGGGGCTCCAACGACTCTATGTTGGAGCCCCTTTTTGATATTTAAAAAATACAAAAATAAAAGGAAAAAAAGAAAAAAAGAAAATACATTTAAATGAAAACTGAAAATAGTTGTTTTCTAAAACAACTATTGTGAAATTACAAAACTACCCCTTATCGAGTATTTTGTAATATACAGAATATATATATATATATATATATATATATATATATATATATATATATTAGATACATTTTAACAGGGATGACCCAATCTCTTATGCCATACATGAATATTTTTGTTTTGAGCAACATTACAAAATTGATTCTTGGGAATTTTAAGAAAATCAACATAGTAGAGGTCTCCTCTCCTAGAGCCTTCCCCAATCAATTTCCCGGACTGGCGATCCTATATCCAACATTTATTAGAAGAGAACTTTATATCGCAACCATAGTCCGAGAGTTGAGAAACGGAAAGTAAATTTAAGTTTAGTTTTGGAATAAGACGAATTTTTGGGATAAAAAAATCTTGTTTTTCAAAATTACCCATTCCTTTAATTTCAAGAGGGGTTCCATCCGCGGTTGAGACAAAAGATGGAAGGCGATTTTCAGAATAATTAGAGAGAAAACAATGACTTGGAGTCATATGAAACGAAGCACCAGAATCAAGTAGCCAAGATGTCTTACCAAGAGAGGAAGAAGATGACATGGCAGCTCCAGAAGTGCCTCCTTTGAGAAGAGGTTGAAGAGCATCCATAATTTGATGAAGCGAAAGAGGTTCATTCGATGTTGAAGGCCGTTCCTCCGATTGGGATGCTAAAGCCGCGGCGAGGAATTTCTTCCATTTAGGACAATTGGGTTTGATATGTCCCGGTTCTTTACAAAAATGGCAAGTTAATTTGCTATAATCTCTCTTGCCATATCGATCATTTTGCCCTTGATTTTTGAAATGGGGCGGTTTGTAGGTCTTCAAATTATTATCGGGTCTTGACACGGCATTGACTACTTCATAGTCATTTTGAGAAGGTTTAGCAAGAATGCTTAGGTTATTTTTACTAATCCCCATACGTGTTTCCTCACCACTTAGCTTGGTGATGACATCTTCAATAGATGGGGAGGTAAAAGGCGATAGAAGGGAGGACCGAATTTGCTCAAATTCGGGTCTAAGACCATTTAAGAAGTTGAAGAAACGATCTTCCTCAAGTTGTTTGTGCCTTAACTCAATAGCTTCTCCACTCCATTTTGGTTCGAGCATGGCAAGCTCGTCCCAAATAGATGATAATTCGGCAAAATATTCCCGAATAGATAAATCATTTTGTTGAAGAGTCAAGGCTTTCTTTTGGAGGTAGTATTTGTGAGACAAGTCTCTTGACGTATACATTTTTTCAAGGTATAACCAAGCTTCGGAGGCCCTTTTAAATTTGATGATGTTGGCATTGATCTTGGTTTCAACGGACGAAAAAATCCAAGACAATATTTTGAAGTTCTTCATTTCCCACTCATCATGCCTTTTGGAATATTCTTCTAAGGCCTTTTGTCTATCTTCTCCTTCAAGAATTTTGATTTCCCCTTTCTCTATAATAGAAACCTTGGGTTCGGGTTCCGATATGGATCCTTGAACATAACCCCAAAGACCTTTCCCTTTGATGTGGGCTTCCATGTTGCCGGCCCAAACATGGTAGTTTGAACCACTAAGTTTAAAACCAAGGGAGAAGTGGGAGTCTTTTTCACCCATTATGGAGAAGAGAAGATGAAAAATAAAGCATACCTTAACGAATTTTCAACCTTTTCTTGACAAAAGTTGCTTCTAAAATATTGCCCGGAGCAAGTGCTTTACTCAAAAACTTCACTAGCTTGAGGGCACGATTTTCGAGGTGCTTCACAAGAGGCGAGATACACGATCTTCTTTCTTCCAACGAGGCTCTGATACCATGTGAAAGTATCTCCAACAAGATACTAATATCAAGACCTTAATATTCTTGATATTGAACCCACCACGAAAGCACAATAAGAACACTTTAGAACACTTGTGCACAAAAAGCACAACCCACAAATAACTCACAAATGCACAAAGGCATAAAATAATGGAATCAATTTATTGAGAACTTGGGCTTTGACTCAAAGCCATGGAGAAATACAAAGGGGAGAACCCCTATTTATAACATCACTAAAGGGGGCCTTGGAGGGGCTCCACCCATAGTCGTTGGAGCCCCTCCAACGGTCACAAATGTGACCGTTGGAGAGGGCCCAACGACTATGTTGGTGGGCCCCCCAAGGTACCTTTTAGGTACACATCCAAAAAGAAATAAAAAGAACAAAAAGAAAAATAAAAATAAAAGAAAAATAATTATAGTCACATCCGAAAAGTGAATGTGCGCAAAAATAGGGAAAAGACTAAACTACCCTTATGACAAAATAAATAGAAATATATATTTTATATATATATATATATTTGAGTAGATACATATACATATATATTAATATATGTATATGTATTACCATATATATATAAAATATATATATTACATTATATGATTAATGTACATAATTTAACTCTCCATTTAGGAATGCATTTTTTACATCAATTTGGTATATGTTCCATTTTTTAATGGATGCAATAGTGATCAAACACCGGACGGTAACCATTCGTGCAACAGGAGCAAAAGTCTTCTCATAATCGATACCATATTCCTGGCTATAGCCTTTTGCAACAAGTCGTGCTTTATATCTTTCAAGACTCCCGTCACTCTTAGTTTTTACCTTAAAAACCCACCTACAACCTATTGATTTCTTTCCTTTTGGAAGATATTGAAAGATCCAAGTTTTGGCTTTGTTGAGGGCTCTAAGTTCGTTATCCATAGTGTCCCTCCATTCTATCATTTTTTTAGCTTCTTCAAAATTCCTAGGCTCTTGATATGAGTGAATGGCACTGAGACATGCCCTATGTTTTGGAGAGAATGACTCATAGGATATAAATCTAGAAGGATTTTTCCTAGGTCTTTCAGTTCTTCGAGAGTGGTTGGAAGGTTCACTAAGGTCACTATACTTTTCTATTGCACTTCTAAAGGTACTTTTATCTTTATGTATATAGGTAATTGGTTCAACTGTTATTTCTTCTGCATGTTGGATGGGTTGTGGAATATTTTCACTTATGTCATCATCCTCATTTAATTCATCATCACAAAACAAATCCTCGTTCCTAGATAATAACTCAAACAAAAAAGAGTAGTCGGCATTATCTTCATGAGTTTTATGTTCTTCAAAACCACTCATATTTTCTAAAAAAGTTACGTTTCTTGAGACATATAGTTTGTCATTTTTAATATCATAACACCTAAATCTTTTTTGTGTTTCGGAATATCCCAAAAATGCACAAGGAATAGCTTTGGAAGATAGTTTATCATTCTTGTCGGTGAGGACAAAACATTTACAACCAAAAATTCTTAGTCTATTGTAGTCGGGTTTCTTTTTATACAAGGTTTCAAAAGGGGATATTTGATTCAAATTTTTGGATGGAAGTCGATTTATGAGATAAACCGATGCAAAAGCCGCTTTGGCCAAAAATCTTTTTGGAATTTTTTGAGAAATGAGTAAGGTCCTTATAGTTTCAATTATATGTCTATGTTTTCGTTCAGCTAATCCATTTTGTTGAGGTGTTTTTGGGCAAGACCTTTTATGAACAATTCAATTATTTTCAATGTAACTTTTGAACTCATTTGAAAGATATTCTCCTCCGGAATCGGTTCTAAAAATTTGTAATTTACTATTGAATTGATTTTGTATCATCATATGAAAAACCTTAAAGGTAGAGAAAACCTCATGTTTATGTTTGAGGAAGTAAATCCAACTATATCTTGATAAATCATCAACATAGATAACATAATATGAAAAACCTCCTTTAGATACTACGGGTGCTGGTCCCCATACATCCAAATGCACAATTTCAAAAGACTTAGATGAAAACATAGTTCTTTGTCCAAAAGGTAAGCTTCTCATTTTACCAAGAATACAATCATTACAATTGAAATTGTCTTTACATAAAGTTTTAGCAAAATGTAAATGAGAGAGCTTGGCAATATTTGGATGACCAAGGCGTTTATGCCAAACATTTATATCCTTATGTTGGGCAATATTACAAAAAGATTGTTTTGGAATTTGATGAAATTCCATTAAGTATAGATCTCTCTTTCTAAAGCCTTCCCCAATCAACTTCCCAGACCGGTGATCCTGTATCCAACATTTATTTGATGAGAACTTGATATCACACCCATGATCCGATAGTTGAGAGACGAAAAGCAAATTTAAATTCAATTTTTGGATAAATCTAACTTTCGGAATAAAAAAACCCTGTCTTTCAAAATCTCCAATTCTTTTTATTTCAAGAGAAGCCTCATCCGCGGTAGAGACAAAAGAAGAGAAAACTTTTTTTGAGTAATTAGAAAAAGCAAAAACATTTGGAGTCATGTGAAAAGATGCACCCGAGTCTAAGAGCCAAAGAGTCTTACCGGGAAGAGAGAAGGTAGTCATGGCGGCTTCGGAGACGGATCCCTTGAGGAGAGGTTGAAGAGCTTTCATGATTTGATTTAGAGACAAAGTAGCATGGTTGGAAGTTGAAGGTCCTTCCTCCTTGATTAGTTGGAAAGTTGTATACATAGCCACCATCTTTTTTCATTTAGGACATACCGGTTTAATGTGTCCCGATTCTTTGCAAAAGTGGCATATGATCTTACTATAATCTCTTCTTCCATAATGCCCACCATTTTCTCTTCCTCCTTGACTTTTGTTGAAGTGAGGGGGTTTATATGTTGACATTATTCCCCAGTCTTGAGACGGCATAAGCACCCTCGTCCTCATCCTTAGAAGGAACGGCCAACACACTTGGATTAGTTTTATTCATCCACAATCTAGTTTCTTCTCCACTTAGTTTGGTAAGCACATCTTCCAATGGAGGAGAAGAAAATGAAGACAAAAGAGAGGACCTAGTTTGTTAGAATTCGGGT
This sequence comes from Nuphar pumila, assembly GCF_984573655.1. NCBI lineage: Eukaryota > Viridiplantae > Streptophyta > Magnoliopsida > Nymphaeales > Nymphaeaceae > Nuphar > Nuphar pumila. Next base: position 69,503,346 of record NC_143264.1, on the reverse strand, counting down.
CTAAGCCCATTTAAGAACTTGAAGAAGTGATCATCTTCTAATTGTTTGTCTCTTAATTCAATTACCTCTCCACTCCATTTAGGTTCTTGGAGAGCAAGTTCATCCCAAATCGTGGATAACTTGGCAAAGTATTCTCTAGCGGTCATTTCACCTTGTTGAAGAGTTAATGTCTTCTTTTGAATATAATATTTATGGGACAAATCTCTTGAAGTATACATTCTTTCAAGATACTCCCATACTTGAAACGCTTTCTTGAACTTCAAGATATTGGCATTTATTTTCGTTTCAACGGAAGAGAAGAACCATGAAAGAATTTTGTAGTTCTTCATCTCTCATTTTTCATGCTTTTTGTTGTATTCTTCAAAGGCTTTTTCTCTCTCTTCACCATCAAAAACTTTGATTTCACCCCTCTCAATAATAGTGATCTTAGGTTCGGGTTCGGGAATGGTTCCTTTGACGTATCCCCAAAGACCTTTCCCCTTAATGTGAGCCTCCATGTTCCCGGCCCAAACATAGTAGTTGGAGCCATTTAATTTAAAACCAAGTGAAAAATGAGACTCTTTTTCACCCATTAGAGAGGGAATGGTGGAGAAAAAATACGTACCACAAAGGGATTTTTAAATCTTACTTGACGTAAAAACCTTCCAAAATAATGAAGGAAGAGAAGCCCATACGGTTTTCACCAAGAAACCAAAAGCACGCTTTTCGAAGCACTTGCAAATACGAAGAATCCCACGATCTTCAAACTTCAACCTTGCTCTGATACCATGTAAAAATATCTCAAAAAGAGATAAAGTGCACAACACCACAAGAGGTATGTGCACAAAGGCACGAGAATACTTTAGAACAAATGTACAATAGAGAAACGCAAATGCACAAAGGCACATAAAACTAAAGAATCTTTATTTGAGAAGTATGGAGAACATAAGCTCCATGGAGTAAAAAATACAAAGGGGGATCTCCCCTATTTATAAGTAAGGAGCCTTAGAGGGGCTCCACTAGCTGTTGGAGCCCCTCCAACGGTTAGAATTCTAACCGTTGGAGGGGTCCAACAGCTAGTGTTGAGCCCCCTCCAAGTTGACCTTGGTCAACAAAAATGAAAGGAAAAAGAAAAGAAAAGAAAAAAGTAAAAAATATCACAACATATTCATAATTATGAATATGCGCAAAAGTGGGGAAATGACTATAATACCCTTGTGGATTTTACAAGAAGAAAGAGAAACATATATTTACATATATCTAAAGATGGATACATATATATATATATATGTTATATATATGTATCTCTCTTTAGATATATGTAAAAATAATATATATATATATAAAAGAGATACATTTTAACAAAGGGGACCGTCCAGCACTAGGATGGTCCAAACCGTCCAGCAAAACCTGGACCATCCAAATCAGATGATCCAGATTGATCTAGACTTGTCCTCTCTCTCTCTCTCAATATATATATATATATGCTTCCTGCCTCCGAACCCACTTTTTCCCTTTCCCTCCAACCCCCTCAGCAATCATTACTCTAGCAGGCTGTGTAACGCCCCAAATTTCAAACTTGCGAACATTTTCAGAAAAACAGGCAAGAGACTACAAATATCTCTTTCTTTCAGAGTTGTTTTATGAAATCAACGGGAGATTTTGCTTTTGATAAATCATAAGGCAAGCTGACAACTTTAGGCACGTTAGCTAAAAGAACCAAAACTCACAAGATTCGGATATCCCAAGGAAAATCCGATACAAACCCATAGCGTCCAGGACGCGAGCTAAGAGCAGGAAGAAGAAGTCTTGAAGCCATCTTGCAATCGCGCCATCGCCCGTAGTGTACCTAATCATCACCTGTACCCATAGAATGGGTTAGTTTCGCGAAAAACTAGTAGGTGCACAAGAGAGACTACAAGGAACTGAATTAAGTACATTTAATTCAGTAGGCTACGCAGTTTAAAGCAGATATGTAGTTAAACAGGTAAGCAATGCAAGCAGGTGAATAGTGCAAACACATAAGTAATACAAGCGAGTCAGCAGTGCAAGCGAGTAAGGAGTGCAAGCGCGTAAGCAGGGCAAACAGTAAGCAGTTCAAGGCAAGTAAGCGGTTCAAAGCAAGTAAGCAGTTCAAGGCAAGTAAGCAGTTCAAAGCAAGTAAGCAGTTCAACTGACAAACGCAGCATACGATTCAATTGATCGTAGACTGTGAACCACCATACAACTAGCTTGTTCTCGTTCCTAGAACGAGGTCTCTGCACTAAAACACTATCAGGACATCGTTGGTCGCTCTCACGACTTCTAACAAACGCTTTGTCCTGAACAACCTTAATCTATTCTCATCTCTGAAGGCCTTTCGCAGCCAACAGTCACCGGTTATGACGCACTAAGGCGTCATATTTCCTCAGAAAAGCTCACCCTTCCGTAGAAGGTCTAAAACATAATCACTAACTCAAATCGCTAATGATCTGATTCTCACATATGAGTCCTGCATGTAATCATGCTGAAACAAAAGCCAAAACTATGAATTCATAGTTGGCTATCACAAACAATCGCAGAAGATCGTCACAACTCACCATAACTTTCTGTGGCAAGCAAAAACACAAGATCCACATCGGATCGCTCGGTCCGAGAGATATACGACCGGACAAGGAATTACAGCCCTAGAGGGTATACCTGATCTTGGACCATACACTTCCTCACAGGAGTTCACCAACTTCGCGGTTACCCGTTCGTGGACACTGTACATCCTCACAGAGATTCTACCGCTCTAGCAGGGTCACCTGGTCTTGACCATACATACCCCCACAACGAACCCTTTAGGAAGCGGGTCCCCAACAAATGCCATATCCAATGAAAATCATTGTGATACGCGCATCAACACAAATGACTGTTCTCAGGGTCGATAGCCACTAATACAAACAACAAGATCAACGCCCGGATCACCTGGTCTGGGACATGTATAACCTCACAAGGAATTCTGCCCTAGATGGTATACCTGGTCTTGGACCATACACTTCATCACAGGAGTTCACCGTCTTTGTGGCTACCCGTTCGCGGACAGTGTACATCCTCACAGAGAATCTACCACTCTAGCCGGGTACCTGGTCTTGATCATACACGCCCTCGCAGATAATCCTTTGGAGATCAGGTGCTCGACAGACACCCCACTCAGTGATGCATGCATCATTAATCGACTGCTCTGAACCATTGACCGCCTCGGGGTCAGTAGCCACAATATGAGCACAAGCATGCATATCAGCAATATGCATCATATCACTTCACATAGAAGCATATAATCCTACGCATCGTGTTATTGCCACCAGGAATATTGCAATCCTCAAATAGGCCCTCAAAGCATGTGTAAACGACACATGAGAACGCGCAAATATGGCAATTCAGTTGATTCTATGGGCGAAGGGTAACTAACTCTACCCGTCAGCCAAACAAAACAACTGAATAAGACAAGCACTCATAACAATGCTCGTAAAACATATAATTACCATAAAATGGCTCAGTCCATCAACAAGTAATTAAATCAATCGTAAGGCATAAACCATTACATCACAAGCCATTCATAAGCAATCATACGGCAACAGTTATATCACAATATGTAAGCAGCTTATAAGACAAGCGGCCACATCAATCCTAGTTGCCACCAGTTCGTAGATTACGAGCTGTATGCAATCACATCAATCATAAGAGATGCAAGTCAACAAGTGCTACGCTACAATAAGCACCAAACAGTTCGACCAAGGGATAAAGCAAGTCACATGCTAATATGTAGCAACTGGCATGATGCTATTATTATAAGTATTTAACCAGTATGAGAAGCTCCTTATTACTCCGCAAAGAACTGCGTAAGCAGTTTAACCAACTAGAGTAACGCCTTGACAGGCGTGCACAGCTCAACGAGTAGCATACTGAACTATCGAGCAAGCAAGTGAATTAGTAGTGCAAGCGAAGCAGTAGTGCAAGCGAATCAGTAGTGCAAGAGAAGCAGTAGTGCAAGCGAAGCAGTAGTGCAAGCGAATCTCACGACTGAACGACCAGTGTGAACAGACCTTATGTTTCGATAATTACGAACCTGCGGGTACGCGCAGGCAAAACGTAGAACCAACTGAAACTAGTTCGGGCGTCTGTTATTCTATGTATTTTCAATAACCCGAATAGCTAGTTGAGTTCACTCCAAAGGGACGGCTTTAGCCGAGAGAGGATTCCCCAAAGGAGGTTGTGCCACGGACGCATCCAACTTCTGCAGAAGTGTTAAGCTAACTAATGTAGCCCCTTTCCCCTAACTCCAATGACTGGGGAGGCCGGATCGTTGCCCATAGGGTGGTTGTTAACAACCTGTCCATTGGAGTTTGTATCGCTCTGTCCTCTCCCTTGACAGACACAAAGAAGCGAATAGGTACGTTAGGCGTTGCTTAACTAACGACCCATTCTATGTTGTGGTATTTCAACCACTCGAGCATCTTGCCTGTGAAGGCAAATGTGAGGCCATTTATGTGATTACAGCATTATGCATTTAGCACTATCCGAGGTCGCACGACCGTCTCATCCGATCATCGCAGTACTAGACGTGTCGTGCACGACTACAAGTACTCTAGGATGAAGGGGGTATAGCTCCTCAATAGAAGCCGCAACAGGAGTGTTTCACAAAGATGTAAAGTTTATCAACTTTACTCTATCTTTTGAAACAGCAGTACCTTATTCCAACATAATGCATGTGATTATCTCGAATCACATCCGCTATCGGGGTATCTACATGTCTCGCATGACTCGATACCGGCCTCGATAGATAGGATACGGGTTTCTCAACAGAATACCCGCTAAGAAGTTCGCTTGAACCCCCAATTCGGGATCACCTGAGATATGCCAAAAAGGCGAGCAGAACCGGTCAGTCACATCCTGCCAAATGCTTCGATTTGGAGCAGTCTTTGATGCTTTTGCGCAGCTCCCTGAAACCTCAAGTCGACTCTACAGGACTGCACGCACGAAGGGCCAGGATCCTTGCGAGGTATCTCTCTCCTTAGACGAGGATGTGCCACTCGCTCCAACTGAACTCTTGTCGTAAAAGGGAGAGGGTAAATGCCCCTTGCATCCTCCACGAGGATGCCTTTAAGGCATACGCAAAGAGCAAGAACCTGCACGTCATCTGCAATAGCAAGGCAATACCAACACATATGCAAAGGCAAGAGCCTAGGCGCAAAGCGCGACGGCAAAGTAAAGGCGGTAAGCAGAAGTACAACGCAAAACCTTCGCGCGATGTGCGACGACAAAGTAAAGGACAAGGATCACAAAACCGCGTCCTTGAGTTAAATGTGTACTCGTATATATATATATATATATATATATATATATATATATATATATATATATATATATATATTTATTTATTTATTTATTTATTTAATGGTCCCTTTTTAGTTAATTGAACTTAATTCAATTGTCCAAGTCTTCTGTGCAATCTTCCCCTACCTTTGAGAGTTGCAAGCTTGCTGTCGTCCGCGGATGTACGCGATGGACGGCTCGGGTCGCGGAGCGCGATCAGGATCCGTTGCACGAGCTGCAAAAGTAACGATCTTAGCAAGCTACCACCAAAAATAGAAGGTCGGGGGCACTGTCGCCGTCCTGACGTAAGGAAAGCAGAGGCAAGGGCACCGTGCCCTTCCGCACCTGTCATAAGTGCAAGAAACAAGAAGCAGGGGGTTGCACCCCTGCCTGAAGAAAACAACGAGGGAGACTTCGCCCTACCTGCCAAGAGAGCAAGGAGGCGAGGCCCTTCCCTGCTAGCCACTAAGGGGGAGGCAGGGGGCTTCGCCCCTACCTGCCAAGAATGCAAAGAGGGGTAGGGGACTCCGTCCTCCGCCATCTCTGAAAAAAGGGTCGCGGCGACGACCCTGTTCTGTCCTGCAAAAAGAAACAAAGACAGGGAATGAGCCCCTGTTTGCCAAGCAAAAACAGAACACAGGGAGGGCTTGGTCCTCCCCTACCCAGTAAGCATAGGGCGGCGGGAAGAAACCCAGTCCTCCCATCGTGCCCATCGATCGCAGAAAAGACACAGACAGAGGGCTCTGCCCCGCCCAGCCTGACGTGAAAGAACAACGACAGGGGGCTCTGCCCCCTGTCGATCGAACCGAAAAGGGAGACAGGGGGGTCCCCCTGCCTACAAGCGGCGAGGACAGGGGGCTCTGCCCCCTGTCGGTCGGCTGAACACGGAGAAGGCGAGGGTTCAGGGAGGGCTCAACCCCCTCCCCTGTCGCATCTGTGAGCAGGGAGGGGCTAGACCCTCCCTCCCCTGCTGACAGGAGAGAAGGGAGGGGCTCGACCCCCTCCCCTGCCGATATAGGGAGCAGGGAGGGGAGCTCAACCCCTCCCCTGCCATGACAGAAGGAACGGAGAGGAGGGGGGCTCGACCCTCCTCTACCGTAACAGGAGGCAGGAAGGAGGGGCTTGGCCCCTCCTCTGCCGTAACAGAGGGAATAGAGAGGAGGGGGGCGAGCCCCTCCTCTACCGTAACAAGAGGCAGGAAGGATGGGCTCGGCCCCTCCTCTGTCGTGACAAGAGGCAGGAAGGATGGGCTCGGCCCCTCCTCTGCCGTGACGGAAGCAGGGAGGGGGCTCAGCCCCTCCCCTGCCGTAACGAAAGAAGGGAGGAGGCTCAGCCCCCTCCCCTACCGTAACGAAGAGCAGGGAGGGGTGTCGAGCCCCTCCCCTGCTAAAAGAGGGCACAGGAAGGGGATTTGACCCCTCCTGTGGCCATAGAGAGAGATGTGAGGAAGAGAGAAGAGACTGAGAGGGAAAGGAGGGGCGTACTTGGTGGTCGCCGACGGCGGCAGCGTCGGCGTCGGAGGGAGGTCGCAGGGAGGATCGTTGGTCGTCGGGGAGGCTTGCCGGACTGAGAAAATGGAAGAGACGAGAGGGCGAAAGGGGGAGTCGATCGTGGAAGAGAGACCGAGAGACGAGAGGGGGAAGGAGGAAGGAGGTTTCGAGAGCCTCCCCCCTTCGTCGCTGCGTGCTTTTAAAAGCACGCAGCCGACTAACTTACCCGGGTCGGATCCAGGCCCGGATCCAAAAAAAAAAAATTATCCGATTATTACAGGCTGTCGCAGGTGGTCAGCCGACGGCCAGCAACCGCCTGGGCAGCCCATTAGAGACATTTTATTTTGTTTTTCCTGATTGAGGGCAGCCACCACCATTCGGTGGGCTACCCACCGGCAGAGAGAGAGAGGTGGTCATCAGTGGCTGTTGGGTCAGCGGCGACCATTCAGCGATTATGTGGCTGGCAGCCCACCAGAAGGAGGTAGAAGGCAGGGGTGAGGAAAGGGACGGAAGGGGACATCGGAAGAATGGGGAAGGGAGTGGGAGGGCAGGGCAAAGGAGCAGAGAAAGAGAGGGGAGGGCAGAGGAACAGAGAAAGAGACCACCATTGACAACAGTCTGGTTATCTGACGGCTGGCCAGCGGCCTCGAGGAAGCAATGAAAGGCTTGGTGGAAGGTGGGGATGGTGGTCATCGGCGGCAGGGGGGGGGGGGGAACAAGTCCAGATCAGTCTAGACCGTCCAATCAGAAAAAATCAAACAGTCTAAAGACTCTAAACTGACTTGGACGGTTTCGACCGTCCAGGCGCTCGACAGTCCCCCTTCCCTATATATATAGTTGTTAAAATCCAACTGACTCACTAGGTTGACCTGCCCGAGTCACGAGTCAAACTCAAATGATTTGACACCCCAGTCACTGGGTTTTCAAACCATGAAATCTACTGATAATGATGATTCTTATCTATAATCACATTGACACACGTGCATGTGCGCATATGTATACGCATATCTCCATCATTGCTATAAAGTGAAGGTCCATTTTTGTCCAGTTCTTGGGTTTGACACACATTGATAACAACAGTCAATTGTTTGATGCATAGGGATATTTTGTCATGTATTCTTGTAACATATATTAATATAGGGTTGCTGGAGAGGGGTGGACACATTTTGACCCTTCTTTCTCATTGTCAAACCTGTCTTCTTCTATCCAACTTTTCTTTCTCTGCTCTCATTTCTTCTTGACGTCATCATGTAGGTACTCCAAGACTACAAGATGTAGAAGCCCATTAAAGAACAATCACCAAGCTTTATCCCAACTACATGGGGACGGGTTTACTAGTACTATTTCTCTATTCCTTCTTGTTACTACAGTTAAATATCAATCGCTTTACAATATATCACCTCTCATTATCCACAGATATTAATGGATCTTATGGTTCCACCAATGGAAAAATTGGTGGCTTTGCTTATTGCTTATTTGTATATCTTTTCTTCTTTATCCTGAATTAGACCCAATTTTGTTGTCATCCGAAAATAAACAAAACTCCCCCCAAGCCTTTAATGGTACTTTCAGAAAAATCCTTCATTCTTTTTTCTTCTAATTCTGCCTTTACTTGAGTTTTTACCCTATGAAAGCTAGTTCCAAGCTTGGATAAAGGAAATGGTGACGTCAGTGGCAACAGCCCCTTAGAATTTTAGCCAGATCATACAAATATGAATCCTAGAGAGATTCTGCACTTTGTGTGAGTATTATACAACTGATTTGCTTAGTAATCAATAGTTAATTATATAGTACCTACTCTGTATATTGTTCATCTCTCTCTCTCTCTCTCTCTCTCTCTCTCTCTCTCTCTCTCTCTCTCTCTATATATATATATATATATATATATATATATATATATATATATAGTAGTGAGTAGGTGCTTGATGGGTTTTTCGGCTTCTCCGGTGCTTTTTATGCTGTTCCAGCCCTACAAATGTGTTGGGCATGGTCGATTTACTAAGAATTTGCACCTAGATCATGCGTTTTTGATGAAAAAAATGATGTTTGGACTCTGGAGCCTAAAAAATTTACAAAGATTTTAGACCGTTGATTTTTTGAACCTTATAAAAACCCACCCATGTGTCGGAATGGACCACTTCAAGAGCTGATCCCTATAAAATCAAGTACATAGATCACATCTGTACAGTCATAATTTAAAAATAAAATGAAAAAAGGCTGAAAAACCCATCGAGCATGTTCATCAAGCACCTAACGTTCAAGCATATACTCACTACTATATATATAGGGGAGTGAAAACCTCCCCAATGAAAACTGTCCCAAACCAACCAAATGGAGATTTTTTGGTGTTTTTTCAAAATTCTGACCGTACAGGTGTGTTCAGAGCATGATTGATTTACTAGAAATCAATACTTGGATCATGAATTTTGGATAGAAAAAATGGTATTTGGAGCCTTGAAAATTTATAAAAATTTTACGCCATTGATTTTTTAAGCTTATAAAAACCTATCCATGCATCGGAATCAAATGTTCCAAGAACTGATTCCTATAAAAACAAGCATATAGATCACATCTGTACGGTCGGAATTTTGAATAAGACACCAAAAATCCAATAAAACATCCATTTGGTAGGTTTGGGAGGGTTTTCATTGGGGAGGTTTTCAAAATCCTATATATATATATATATATATATATATATATATATATATATATATATATATATATATATGTATATGTATATATATATATATGTATATATATATATATGTATATAATTTCTCCGTTTGAAAATATAATTGGTTTAACATTCAAGCAGGTGGACAATAACAAACAAAAAAATATTTCCTTCTTTCGCAAAAATCCATTCAAACTTTGACTTGGAAGTGATAGATTTTTATAACAGGCTCCTAAATCCTAGGTTGCAGTTAACAGCTTATTTATTTATATATATAAGAAAAAGAACCTATACATACCTACACATACAAACATATATATATAGAGAGAGAGAGGACCAAGTTCAACCATGTTAAACTTGAGAAGAGCAAGACTTACATCAATTAACTCCTTTTCATGCACCTCCAATTTCACGGTCCCTTGTTCGTCCACAGACTCATCATGGAGTTTGTAGCTATCTCTCTGAGGTTCATTCATCAGAGCTAGCTCATTGTCATACTTCTGCATCTCTAACTCCAGCTCAACCTATAGAATATTAGACCACAAATATAGCATGAAATAAAATTGAAAAAAATCAATTTCTTAACCACCTAATAGATGATGTATCCAAAAGTACTACTGAAAGAATATCCATGTTTTTAAATCAAAGCATCAAAATGAATGGATTGAAATTAAACATTTGTTAGGAACTTGGTTGGGCTAAAATGAGAAACAACCTCACTTGAATATCTATTATTTACATTAGAATACCTTATGTCCTTACTACATCTAAAGCTAAAATGAAACATTAACTCATGAACAGGATTATAATTCAGGAGAACTTTCCAGAATTAAGATAAACAATTGAACAAAAAAATGACTAGACAGTTTAAACAAAGGCACCACTGACTTCAAAATTTGTTAGAAAAGGTTAATGTACTATAGCAAAAAGAATAGAAACATAATTTTTTTTCTCAAAACTAAGAAATGAAATAAGGCTCCATGCCAGCCGCTTGGAAGGTTAAGGACCTGGTTTCTAAAGTACACAATTTTGCTTTTATTGGTAATTATCTCCATAAAAAAGTTCCATGACAAAGTCACATGCAAAGCAGCAACACTTCATATAACAAATTATGGTAGATTGCCCATAGTCAAAGATAAATCCAGATAAAACAGATGAAAACCAGTGACAACAGATTTGGAAGAAATACCCTGCTCTGTTTCAAACTTAGTTGCAAATCTTCAATTTCTTCATACATCATATCATGCTGCTCCTTTTGAATATTTAATTCAGATAAAATATGAGTAATTTTCTGTTCCAAGAAGTGCTTCTCTCTTGCGGATGTCTGCAGCAAAGAAAGCAGAGTGAGAAACAAAGCTTGAAATCATTAACAATGTAACCAAATTCTTAAAGTTAGAAAGTCAAGACGTACTTCAGAGATCAAGGCAAGACTTTTTTCTGTTTCAGCAAAGGACCGCTCACATTCCTTGAGCTTATTCTCCATTTCTTTCTTCTCAACATCTCTTGACCTCTTTTCCCTCTCGTTTTCAGCAGTAAGGTAATCAAGTTGTAATTCTAGTTTTCGACAAAGGGCTTCATAATCAAACTCTTCCCTCAACTTCACCATGTTTTCAATTTTCATAGCCTGAAGCAAACAATAATCACAAGTTCCATGAATCATACGAACATGCATCAGAGAAATCATAAAGAAATAGAAATTATCATTACTGTCAAAAAAAGGCTGCAAACCCGCATTCATCAGAAAGTGTTCCATCTTACAAATTACACAGGAGAAGAAGAAAACATGTCTCAAAACCATGTATAACTGCATGGGTTGGTAAGCTTTTCACTTTATGCAATTTGTTGATTTTTTTTTGTTACATCGATCACATGTTCTCATTTTCAATATCTATCAACTTTATAGGTTTACAGCCATAAAAAGCTTAAACTAAAACAGTGTATCCGTAGTATAAGCAACATGTTTTGACAATAAATGCAAATACCCTGAGGATTCTTTTATATAAATGAATGGTAAGTAATGAGAAATGTTTGTCTCCCATTTTGAGTGGAAAGACTGAGTTGCTACCCAAAGGACCATTTCGGCCAAGCTTGAATAACAAACATAAGGCTCTAGACAACTTTTAAACAGTAGCTAATGCAAGTTATGCATACCAGCAAAAGATTCAGCTGCAGTTGGCGCCAGATGGAAAATGAGTGATTTACTTCCACATGCATGTAAGTATTGGGAAGAACTTAGAGAAATGACCATAAACCTTGCGAATTTGATCAAACTTAACACAATTCATGGCCTATATCTTCCAGTTTTGGAACACTAAAATACAACTGGATATCCTCAATTTATTCACATTTATTTCCAGATCATGTGTAATTTGGATTGGTTTCTAAGCCAAATATTTCCTTGAAATACTTTCAAAGGAAAAAAGCCTTGGGGATATGTGATGGGCACTATCCTCGAACCCCAACTCAAGCTTACAAAACTAGAAGGGGGTCGAGAGAAGGCCTTGGAGGGAGATACTTGTGCCAAAGACATTGAGGATCATCAATAGCAAGTGGAAGATTGGGAGATCAACTATGCGAAAATTCAAATACTTATTTAGAATCATTATATCATGAAATTTTATTTGGCATTTTAAAATTATTTCTCCATTATTCCTAATTAATAAATATTTTTATAGCTTTTTGAAAATTTGCACCCTAATTCTCTAATTACAAAAGCAATTTCAAGTATTGTATTGTGTGATATTGGCTGCAGCATGCACTTCACAAATTCAAGTGAAATCTTGAACAACAAAAGATTGAATAATGAAACGGGATTTCTAAGAAGAGGATTATATTTAATTAATTGTAAATTCATAAGAGAGAAAATGTTGGTCCTTCCAGTAGATCATGGTTGGACGTTGAGTCAACTGGATGTCAATAATGCATTTTTACAGGGTGATCTGAAGGAGGGAGTTTACATGGAGCAGCTGTTAAAATAGTATGTATATATATATATTATATATATATATATATTATATATATATATATTATATTATATATATATATAATATAATGTGTGTAATTTTCTTTTTTGAGTCAGGGGTATTTTTGTCTTTTCCTCTTATAATAAAATATCCACTAGGAACTTCGTGTACCCCTTTTTATTTTTTATTTACTTTCACTTTTTTGTCCTTGGCCAAATGACCAAGGGCTCTTTGGTCCTTAGCCAAAGAGCTGTTGGAGGCTGCCCAACGGTCAGATTTTTTACCGTTGGGAGCTCCCAACAGCTCTTTGGAGCTCCCAATAGTCTCTCCTTTGAATGGGGACTTTGTATAAATAGAGGTAAACCCCTCTTGTTTTCTTTAATGCTTGTGTTAAGCATTTAATGAACAAAGGCTGATATTTTTTACTTTTGTGTTTTCATTATTGCCTTATTGGATTTTGTATTGTCCCATGGTGGATTTGTGCATGTGCACTTGTGTGATTATAATCTTGTAAGCCCTTAGTGGCTAGTGTTTTTCGTGCTTCCTCATATTTCATTACATGGTATCAGAGCAAGGAGTGCTCTTGGACTTGTGGAAGGTTGCCATCAAGTGATCATGTTCGTGACAAAGTCTCCTAAGTGATCATGCTCTCTTCTTTTCCTTTCCACTTTCTTCATCTTCCTCCCTTGCTCACGCAATGGAGACTAAAATTGATCTTTCCTTCAAGCTCAACGGAAAAAACTACATGATGTGGGCTTCCGCCATGGAAAATACTTTCAAAGGAAAAAAGCCATGGGGATATGTGATGGGCACTATCCCCGACTGGTTCTCAATCTTTTTATTCTCTCTCCATCATCAAACCCTCACGAGTTCGATGAGCTTACAAAACTAGAAGGGGGTCAAGAGAAGGCCTTAGAGGGAGATACTTGTGCCAAAGACATTGAGGATCATCATAAGTGGAAGATTGGGAGATCAACTATGCGAAAATTCTTGCATGGTTCATGAACAATGTTGAGCTTAAGGTATGTGCAAATATTGTTAGACTTTGAAAAGCCAATGAAGTTTGGTTTTTCATGAAGGGTATGTATACCCAAAAAGATCTTGCAAGAGCATATTTTTTGCAAGAAAAAGTAAGAACCACCAAGCAAGGAGAAATGAGTATCCAAGACTTTTATAGTGCTTTGAATCCCCTATGAGATGAACTAGCACTTTGGAGCCTAAGTGAGTTGATATTGAAGACGTGAAACTTAGGCAAAAACAAATAGAATAAGAGTGATTTTTTCAATTCATGTATGGGCTTCGTCCCGAATTTGAACAAGTTAGATCTTCTCTCCTACATAAATCTACTCCTCTTCCTCTTGAAGATGCTATTACTGAAATTGTTCAAGAAGAAACTCGTCTTAGTATGAGTAAAAGTTGTGATGAAGTGTTGACGGTATCTAAACCCAACCATGTTAAGACCTATAAGTCTCCACACTTTGGGAGGAAAAATAACTATAGTAATAATAATAACTATAGTGGTGGAAGAAAAATGATTATTTGTCATCATTGTAATAAGCCTAAGTTGATTGGAACCTTCAAGCATAAGGTTGCTTTTGTTGAAGAATCTACTCCCAAGAAGGAAGAAGAAGGCAAAAATGGAGTGGATCTTAAAGATACACTTGGCCAAATATCCATGGCACTTCAACAAATTCTTAAAGCAACTTATTCTACATCGGGTGCCGTCATCGGCTCTTCATCTTCACCCGGTACATATTCTTGGATACTAGATTCAGGAGCATCTTTACATATGACTCCTCATGTGAATGCCTTATCCAATATATGCACTAATTCAAAATTGTCTTGTGTTTCTACGATCGATGAAACCATTGTGAAAATTAAGAGTATAGGAACATTAGATTCTAAAAAACTTCAAAAAAATTGTCCCAAAAGTTAGAGTTGTTCCCAAGCTACATTTAAATCTTTTTTCGGTTTCTCAAATTGCCGACTATGGATGTAAAATATCGTTTTCATCTAAGGGTTACTTTGTGCAGGATCTCCAGTCCAGAAAGCAGATTGGGCAAGGCCGTAGGAAGGGAGATCTTTATTTTATGGACTCATTGTCTGTAACAACCGTGAAAAAAAAAACGCGTCTGACTCGTGTCAGACACGTGCCCTGCACGTGTCGGACACGTGTCGGAGGTCTGGGCCGCTTTGTCGGGCCCGGATCTGGGTCTGTGCCGGACCCGGGTTCTCGAATCCTCGAGAACCTGCGTCTTTTAAAAGACGCAGGCGTCTCGGGCGAAGGTTCAAAACCCTCGCCCCTTCTCTCTCATCTGCTCCGCCCTCCTCACGCCGCCGCCGGCGATCAGAGACGCCGGCGAGCGTTTTCGTCCGGCCACCTTTCAATCCGACGATCGTCGCCACCTCCTCGCACCCCCCCCCCCTCTCTGTTGTTTCTCCCTGCGGCTGCTGCCGGGAGGCGCTGTTGTTAAAACATATGTAATAATACCATAATACCTGATAGGGGTATTATGGTCTTTTCACAAAGTACCCAATAGGGGTACTTATTTTATTTCTTTTATTTTACTGTTTTTTATTTTTGTTTTTATTTTTTAAAATGTATTTTTTGGATACCGAAAAGGGGCCCCACAATGGAGTCGTTGGGGGCTCCCAACGACTCTATTGGGAGCCCCTTTGGTCTCCTTTTCTTATAAATAGGGGGAACCCCCCTTGTATGTTGTATTGCTCTTGAGAGCTCCTCTTCAACAATAGTGATATTATTTTTCATGTGTGTAGCCTTTTTATAAGGCCCTTCGTATATCCCTTAGTGGATTTCCTCTCTTGTGCTTGTTGCACTTGTCCGTGTGGGACATAGTGAATGCTTTAGCATTCTTGGTTTCTTCCGCATATTTCATTACATGGTATCAGAGCCATACGATCTTCTAAAGGTAAAATCGTGTCTCTCTCTACTTCCTTTCTTTCTCACATCTTCATTGTGTAGAAATGGAAGTCAAGATCGATCTATCATTCAAACTCAATGGAAAAAATTACATGATGTGGGCATCCGCAATGGAGAATAATCTCAAAGGCAAGAAGCTTTGGGGTTATGTAATGGGAACCGTTCCGGAACCCCAACTTAAGCTCACAAAGATGGAAGGAGATCAAGAGAAAGCACTTGAAGGCGATGCTCGTCTCAAGGCCATTGAAGATTATAATCATCAAATGGAAGATTGGGAGAGCAACCATGCAAAAATCCTAACATGGTTTATGAATAATGTCGAACTCAAGGTATGTGCAAATATTGCAAAATTCCGTCGGGCAAATGAAGCTTGGTTTTTTATGAAGCAGGGGGTTCTGCCCCCTGTTTCCTGCGTTTTGCCTGCAGAGGCTTGCCCCCTGCACCCCGGTTGTTCTTCGGCAAGGGGCTTTAACCCCTTGCCTTGTTCTTGCTGCCGGCAGGGGGCTGCGCCCCTGTCTCGTGTTCTGACAGGGGGTGTTTGCCTCCTGCCTTGTTGTGGCAGGGAGCCTCTGCTCCCTCCCCTGCCTTTCTTTATGCCTGGCAGACAGGGAGCTCCTGCTCCCTACCTCTGCTGTTGTTGCCAAGCAGGGCTGAGGCCCCTGCCTCTGGCACCCCTGTCTGCAGGATGCAGAGTTCCTGCATCTGCCTTCTGCAGGCAGGAGACCTTGTTGTGTTTGCTTCTCGTTTCTATTACGGCATATCCTAACGTTCTAAGCTCTCCAGGTTGAACGGTGGATCCAGCTCCCCCTCTGTGGCTCAAGCTCTTGTTTGCCTACGCTGCGTGCGTACGAGGACCCGCAACCCCTTAAGGTAGGGGATTTTTGCGTGAAAGGACAATGAACTGATAAATGCTAAAATAAGAAAGATAACTAAAAGAGGACGATATATGTATACATATAATATATATATGTATGTTTTTACCTTCAAGGACGTGGTTTTGCGATCCTTGTCCTCTTTACTTTCTTGCACTTTCCTTTCTGTCGCCGCCGCGCTATATGTGCCTAGGCTTTTCATTCATGTCTTTACATTCCATGTCTTTTAACTCAAGGACGCGGTTTCGCGATCCTTGTCCTCTTTACTTTCCCGCACTTTACTTTCCTGCTGCCCCGCACTTTGCGCCCTGGTATTTACTTGCTTATGTCTACTTTGTTCTCTAGGATGCAAATCTTGGTCCTCCTTTACATTCTTGCACTTTACTTCCTGCATTTACTTGTTGCCCCGCGCTTTATGCGCCATGGCCTTGCTTCTACTTTACTTTTCATGCTTTACCTTCTTGTGCTGTCGTGCTTGCTCTTACACTTACCTTTTGTATGTGTTTGTCTTTACCGTGTTGCCGCACTTCGTGCATATGCATTGCTCATGCATGTATTCTATCCTTGTTGTATGCTTCTTTACTTGCTTACGCTTAGCGATCTATCGAGGTGCAACCCCATACCTCGTGAGTCGTCCTTTACACCTGCGTAGTCAGTATAGGATCTCGTACCTCACGAGTTGCTTGCATAGTTGCCTGCTTGTGCATTACGATGATCGAGGTATGATCTCATACCTCGTGTGGAGCTTTAGCGTTCTACCCTCGCGGTGCGGCTTCGCCCATCGAGTCTTGCCCCTCGATTTGCCTTTGTATTAGTTTGTACACGGGTTTGCCCCTTGTCAGCTTGCACTCCCTAAGCAGCTTCGAGTGTATAGTATATATCGTTTCACTTGTCTTACAAGCCACGACACACACTTATGCACTTCAGTTCTCCAAAGACATCGTCTTAGGTGCAAACCTACTTTCAAGGATGTATAGCTTTGTAAAGCAGTGATAGCGGCCGGATCTCCCAAATCGATGTATTTCGGGAAAGGTGTGTCACAACTTTAGTTCACCTATCCGATACGACTCAGATAGCCTTGTTTAGAAGCCTGTGCACGAGTAGGGCGGGGATCTTAGCAAGGTACTTGGGTCATCGTTAGATCAGCGTTGCATCACTTCTGATGCAAGACCTAGTTCTAGGCTTTCTGATCAAACCCAGATAGTAGCACCTTCCTTCTTTTGTGAAGATATTGTTGGATTTCTTACGAGGGATCCATGTTCCTCCTCTTGTAGTTGTACCCTTAGTCACGTACGATATGTTTGGACTACAAAGAGCAGAACGAAAGGTCTATAGTAACCTCTAAGCGTGTATTGACACATTAAGTTAATCCTGTTATGTTGATATTCGCCTATTAGGCAGATTGCTTGCGATTGTCTAAAGGACCTAAGCACGATCAGTTGGAACTGGAATGAGTTCATTGTAGGCTTCTGTAAAGCAGAAGTGTTGGGATTTTCCTACGAGAGATCCATACCCCTCTCATCGTGGTTGTACTTTTGAACAGGTACATTGCGCACTACGATGAGTAGGATGAGAGGTCTATGTCTACCTCGAACATGCAATGGCATGTGTTTGAGATCACAAGAGTGATGTTTCTACCCTCACTATGGATTGACCCCTTGCATCATTTGAATAGGTACGATGCGTACTGCGGTGAGTAGGATGAGAAGTGTGTGGTTGCCTCGAATGCGCAATGGCGCGTATAACTCACCTAAATAATAATCATGCGCCTTCACAGGCAAGATGGCATGAGAATGGGACGGCGGTTAAGAAACCCTCCGTCGTGCTCATTCGGGACGGTTCATCAAGAGAGAGGATGGATGGTACAAAACTCTGATGGACAGTCATTAATGGCAATCTCGGGCAAAGATCCGACCTTCCCCAGTCATCGGAGGTTAGGGGAAATCATTTGGGCCACTTCTGCAGAAGTACGGATGCGCATCCATTGGGCCTTTATTTTGCCTTTGGGGATTTACTCTCTTGGTCACTGGCCGTCCCCTTAGGAAGTGGACTCAGTCAGTCATTCGGGGTATAATAAAATACATAGCATAATGGACCCCCGAATCGATCTCGGCTGTTTCTACGTTTTGCCTTGTGCGTACCCACAACGGTCTGCTCAATAATGAGACAAGATATAACTTATGCACATGATCATGAGATATGCGTGTTGTAACGTGCATTGCTTGCTTGCTGGTTAGATCGGTAGTTCGGTATGCTACTTGTTGAGCTATGTACGCCTGTCGAGGCGTTACCCTTGGTTAGACTGCCTACGCAGTTCCTTGCTTAGTAATAACTAGCTTCTCATACTAGTTGATTGCTTATCCTGTGTAGCTTATGAATTGCTTGTGATGCAATAGCTTGTATCTCACGATTAATGTAATCACTTGTCGATAGACTGAGCCATCCAATGGTACTAGTATATGTATTACGAGTGTTATGAATATTTGTCTTATGCAATTGCTTTGCTTGGCTGGTGGATAGAGTTAGTTACTCTTCGCCTATTATATATGTGGGATTGCTATAGTTGTTTGTTTAACACTATAATCCTTATTGTTGTTGTACGTAGTTGTTTGTCATACTAGAGTCTTGCTTACTCTACAGCATATTTGGTTAGATCTGCTAGTTTTGTTTGTTCCTGCTTGAGCTAGCGTTTATCTTACTTATTGTAGCTTTTGTTCTTTCTTGTCCTTTGCACCCCTACTAGTCTGTTGTGAGACTGACCCATTTTTATGGGCAGGTTGAGACAGCTTGCGATGGCACGATGACGTGATGCATTCAAGGCAATGCCCTTTCCTGACGTTGCGCTCTGGGGGACTCTTTTGATAGATGTGGTATAAGGTTTCCTGCAAAGCATCTCTTTTGATTAGAACTCTGGATTTCTAAAACTGTATTACCAAAATGTGGTTCTTCTTTTCATTTCAATAAAATATATATTTGAATTGCAAATCGGTTTGTAAGAGGAAATCTGTTTTTGGTTGTAATGCGCCCAAGGTCTAAGGACTTGTTGTTTTGAACCTGATCTTCCGCTGAACTTCTGTTTTAAACTCTGATAAACGATTGATTTCAAAGCTTTCAACCTTTTCCATAAAAGGTTTCAAGTCCACGATTTTGGGGCGTTACATTGTCTCTTCCTTTAAAATCATTTTGTACCTATGTCCAAGATAAGGGTATTGAAACTTGGCATAAAAGACTTGGACATCCAAGCTATTCTAAAATGTATATTTTTCCTTTTAGAGAAAAATTTTGTAATGAAAAATATATCACTTGCAAAGATTGTATTCTTGGAAAAATGAAATCTATCTCATTTTCAAAGAGAACCTTTGTTTCAACAAGACCTTTTAAATTGGTGCACCCGGATGTATGGGATCCTTCTCTGGTCATATCTAAAGGTGGTTACTCGTATTATATGACTTTTATTGATGACTTTACTAGATATGTGTGGGTATACTTTCTTAATTTTAAATCAAAAGTTTTTTCCTTCTTTAAAGAATTTCACATCAAAGTTAAAAATCAATTTCAAAGAAATATATTTATTCTTAGATCGGATTCGAGTAGAGAATATCTATCCAATGATTTTCAAAACTATCTAAAACAAAATAAGATTTGCCATCAAAGATCTTGCCCTAAGACACCTCAACAAAATGGACTAGCGAAAAGAAAGCATAGACATATAATAGAAACCACTAGAACTCTACTTATTTCAAAAAATATTCCCAAAAGCTTTTGAGTCCAAGTCGTTTTAACTTCCACTTATTTGATAAACAGAATACCATCATCTACTTTAAAAAAATGTTTTCCCTTATGAAAAGCTTCTCAAAATGACACTCGATTTTAATCGTTTACAAATTTTTGGTTATAAATGTTTTGTGCTTTTACACAAAAGAGATAAGTTATCACCAAAAGCAATTAAATGTGTCTTCATTGGATATGGTGAAAATAAAAAAGGATATAGATGCTTTGATTTTAAAAATAATACTCTATGTTTCCAAAGATGTGCCATTCCTAGAGGATGAAAATGGTTTTGAAGATATTAATGAAATGGAGAAGATATACATACTAATGATGACTCTTTGAATCATCATGAAATTTTAGATGATATCAACCATGAATATCCTAATGTTGAGACACCACCGAGTAGTGATGACATCATTAATAGATCTCCTAAAAATATTCAAGTTTATGCCCAGCATGAGCAAAATAATCCTACGAGTGCCTTAGAAAAAAAATTCAATATAGTGAGCCTATAGAAGAAACTCCTCTTAGAAGATGTAATAACCAAAAAATTTATGCAGTACATAGAAATTATATTTATATATATATATATATATTATAATTAACGTGATTTGGGCCTAGGATCCGTTACCCGGATCCAAAAGAAAAATATATATGGGTATTAAAGTATTTATATAATAATAATACTAAATAAATAAATAACTAATATTTATTGTTATAAACTTGTCAAATCCACCGTTGGACCCAAGTGGATCCAACCCATGGATCCACTGTTATTCACGCGACCCAGATCCACGTTTTTAAACATCCGGATCCACGATCGGATCCAGCGTCGCGGGTCGGACCCGGACCCGACCCACACCCTGTAAAATGAAAAAAGGTAAGGGTTAAAAGGGGGCAACCCGATATGGGTTGCCCGATAAACATAAGAAGGGGGAAAACCCCCTCCCCCGATAAATCGCCTGTTAGGGTTCATTTGAACCCTAACACGCTGAGTGTGAGGGAGATGAGGGGGGGGGGGGGGGGGACCGCAGCCGCCGGGGGGCTTCCTTCCTTTTCGGGAGGCCACCCTCCTACAAATGGGGACCCCGAACCTCTCTCTCGCTATCTCTTTTCCCTCTCTCACTCTCCTCTGCCTCTCTATCCTTCGGATCGCCCTCCGAGCTCCGGCTTGCAGCTCGAAGCCCTTGCCAGGAGAAGCTGACCTCTCCAATGGTGGTGTTGTCAAGGCCGACTTTCCCACGTGGTTGCCGCAACCCCTTCGCCGGAAAATGGTAGGTTGCTGGTTCTTTTCGGGTATGCTATGGGTCGAGCATGAGATGAGGGTTATCGGGACACCCTAATCTCGAAAAAAGGAGGAAAATCTCTAATTTGGGGTCGTCTGTCAACCCCAAACCGAAAACCCCAAATCTACGATTTGGGGGTTTCAGATTTTTATGGAAAAAAAAGAGGACTATCGTGTTTCACATTTCTGATAAATGGAGAGAGATTCTTTTTTATGCCTGCTATAGGGTTCGTTTAGGATGGTTATTGTAAAGGGGGTTATTGGTTTCACATTTCTGTAAAAAAAAAAGGGGGAAACTCTGCCGGTCATGCGTAGGTAATCCGACTTAGTAGGTTTAAATAAATACATGTTGTGCCTATCAAATTTTTCTAATGTTTAAAGCTCGTTGGATCCAATAAGGGTAATCGGTTATATTTATAACATTTGTTAAAATATGAAATTTTGGGTCCTAGTAGCTCCAATAGCCATTTTATAGTTGATCATAAAAATGAAATTTCTGTTGGATGTTGATTTTCCTGTAGGAACATCGAATTTTGTTTGAATTAGTAAATTTTATTACTTTCTTGGTTGTAGCCGCACCTTATGGTCGAAAAGTAGCATATTGATTATTTTATGTTGTGTTGATGCAAAAACTGAAATTATGTTTGGCTACTTTCATGAAATTATGATTTTCTTCCATTACACTATGGCTATAAGAATGTTTCTTTAGGTCTGGTTGTTGAAATGAGGTTTCACTGTAACATGCTTAAGATTCATGCTTTTAATGAGAGCTCTAGACTGAATATTTATGTACAAATTCATAGACTCAAACAATCAAGCTAGAATATAAGTATATCAACAAACGTATGCATAGTAACTTGTATATTAAATTGATATTTAGTCGCATATTAAGCTGCATGCAATTTGGTGTTCAACTGCATAGTAACTTGTATATTAAATTGATATTTAGTTGCATATTAAGCTGCATGCAATTTGGTGTTCAACTGCATAGTAACTTGTATATTAAATTGATATTTAGTTGCATATTAAGTTGCATAATTTATGATGTTCAATTGCATATTCCTTAAAATGTCTCAATGCTCATTACGTGTATATCATCTAGAAGGTTCAAATGGCCATTAAGATGCTTATTCTCCAATGTTCATATGCATGTTAAAGTGTATATTTTTCTGAAGTACTATTGCCTAACAATACATATTTGCTGAAAATAACAAATGCCAACTAAGTTGTATATCTTGTGGAATGTTCAAATGAGAGTGTGTTGGGAGAAATGTATATAGTTGAATTACCAAATCTCTAGGACTACACTGCATGCTCAATAAAGGACACCAACAGTGTCTTTGCTTATTGGCAGAGTTTTTAATTCATGCCACCCTTTTTATACATGGAGGCGTTGTGGCAATTTGCTATTAAGGAATAAATAAATAATAATAATGATGATGAATGATGGTTTGATAACCGAACCTATGGGTCGGTTTGTTGTGGACATATGAATGTCCAGCCAGTGTATTGAGGGTCTTGCATAGACCATCGGAGTTATGATGTGAATCCACATGAAAATGAAAATAAAATATTGTTGCCTGACTGGTTTAAAGGTGTCGGGGGTCTTGGTACTTCGCAGTTTAAAGGTACCACAGCATTAAGAATAACTATCATAACACTAAAAAGAAACTTAAATTTAATTTTTGTGCTTGACTGGTTTAAAGGCACCGGAGCACTTTGAGTGGGTTATGCAATCAACATGACAAAGGATTGGGACTGTTCTATACACCTTGGTAAAATGACTAAGGTTGGGAATTCTACTGATGTGGTAGTAGAAGGAAGTTGGGGAAATGCCCTGTACTTCGGGAAATTTATTAAATGAAAAGATTAACCCGCTCAGATTCGGGCTTACCTTGGAGAGGGTAGGTGGTACAAAACTCTAGAGACATGTGTTTGGTTTCGAGCGTAAAGCGACTCGTTGGTCCCAGTCCTCAGAGTTGGAAGACCCGAACTACCAAATGTGTCCTAGGTGGTAGCTCCATGTTCTTCTGTAGAAGTTAGGGATGCATCATGTTTCAGTCTTGGCCTTTGGGAGTTTCTCTTGATCACTGGCCGCTCCCTTGGGATTTCAGTCACAGTTAGAATGTTCGGGTTAATAAAACAACTTTGAATAATATACCCCCGAACGTTCTCTTCTGTGATGGTTGCCTCGGCCCGTGTGTACCCGCGGGATAAAAAAAGATAAACATCAATTAGAACATTTTAGGTATCACAGTGAGTGGAGTTACTAGGGAGACATTTATATTCTTCGAGCATGTTCTGAGCTTGTGATAAAATGAAATCCTGAAATGTGTAGATATGAGATAATCAAATTCATATTGTGATTGCTACATGAATGTTATGCATGACTGTTATTGTTGTTGCAGAATATGCTTTAATTGTTTAATGCCTTGCTTGCTTAATTGTTCTTTTTGCATAAAACGCTTTAATTGCTTAATTACAACTGCTGCATAATCTGTTTGTCTGCTTAGATATATGCATGTTACTGCTGTTACATAGTCTTCTTTGTGTGCTTCTTAATAAGCTGAAATTTCACACATGACAACCACATCACATACTAGATTAATGATATACCTGCATTAAGAGTACAGTTTCCTTACTTAGACGTGGTAGTCTAATTCCTATAATTTTTATCATTTTCAGGAGAATAGTAGAGTTTATGAGCGACTGTGGGATGGGGCATCGATCGAGACTTGATTTACTTGTTTCTGGGCGGTCCTACTTACTTTCAGATGTGATTCTGTTTGAGACTTATAATGTGAAAACTCTGATGATTGATTCTATTATTATTGAAATAAAAATAAATGGTGTGGTTTGCTTTTACCTTCCTGTATCGTTCTGAAATGCTTAACCCTGGAATTATTAGTTGTTTTCGCTATCAAAAAAAATATCCTAAAAAATCTGGGTTAAAAAATTCGGAGCGTTACAGAAGATCTGGTAGAGAATCTATTCCACCAAATAAGTTTGTCTCCTATGAGTCACTATCTCCTAATTATAGGATTTGCCTAATAGCATTACATTCATTTCATGAGCCTTCACATTATAATGAAGCTAAAAATGTTCTTCATTGGATTAAAGTCATGAACATAGAACTAGATACCCTTAAGAAAGCAAAAACTTGCGAAGTAGTTATGTTACCTTCAAACAAGAAATTCATTAGATGTAGATGGGTCATTAAGGTTAAACCAATAGTGATGGAACTCTAGAAAGATATAAAGCTAGGTTAGTAGCTAAAGGATACTCTCAAAAGTATGGAATTGACTATAAAAAAACCTTTGCACCCGTAGCTAGAATGACTAGTATTAGAACATTAATTATCGTTGATTCAACTAAAAAATGCCCTATATATTAATTAGATGTTAAAAATGTCTTTCTTAATGAAGAAGTTTATATGGATCCTCTGCCAGAATTTTATTAAAAAAGAAAAATCTCTTAATCTTTTAAAGGTTTTGCATGGTCTTAAAGAGGCTCCCAAGGCCTGGTATGATAGAGTAAGTAATGTTATGATTGATTTTGTAACGACTCCAACTCGTAACCATGAAAAAGTTGCAAATTTTTTTTTCCAAGTGCGGAAACTTTCTCAGAAACCCGAGGCCCTTACAGTTTAAACACAACCACCACTACAAGGGATATTATACTCATCTTTCAAACCATACCAAACCCAAGTTTTATTTATTAAAATAAATAGAGTCAGAGACATAAGCAAATAAAATGTAAATAAAGCAAAAAGAAAAGTTATGTTGTCCAAAAGAATCGCCAAACAGTCATGTGGTCCCCTCGTATCTCCTCTCAAAACAAGTCGCCTCATTGGGTATTTGAGGCTGCGAAAAACAAAAAATTAGGGGTGTCAGAATCCAAAGAATTCTACATATGAATCTCTCTAATGAAACAAATAAGTAAAAATAACATAAATAAGATTCATAGGGATGCAATTAAGACAAATTCATAACTCAATTAATCATTCATGCAATAGAAAACAATTATTAAGCATGAGGAAACAATTTAATAAACAACAGATACCATAATTTAAGCAATAAAGTCATTTTACAAGCATTAGAGAACAAACATCATGCATTTACCAATATATCACAATTAAAGAAACAAGTAAATATGCATGATTTTAGTGCACATGCATGAATAATTTATTATCTTAAATCAAGTTTTCTTTCATATGCATGTCCCTATTAGGATGCACACACATTTAAGTTCCACTTTTTATTATCACCATTGCCCACGGATACTCAAAACGGGTAAGAATTCCCAAGGTCAAGTAGGGTTCTCAGGGTAACTTAGCACACAAGTTGTATTTTATTACTGGATTCCAAACTTAGCCCTCGATCGATATCAAGAATCAACATCATCCATCGGAATATTAGAAATCAGCATCTAATGTCGGGACATCAACATCCACAAGTGTCACTTTATTGGTATACCAAAACAACAGTTGTGTCTACACCACCCCCAAGCAAAGTGGCGGATTCTCCCTAAAATCGTGGCCAAGAAAAAAACTTCAATATCATGTTCAGGGCAACAACAACGCACACGGAGTTTTAGTATCCTCACAGTTCTCCAAAACCACAATGTTCAATATTCTCATACTATAGAAGGGACATCAAGGAAACGTAGATTACACTGTTCTTTAATTTCTTTTATCTTGTTATTAATTCATCTCTTTTAATTTGCAATTCAACATACAGGATTAATAACACAATCTCGCAAATCAACATGCTCTTCACGGGACCACAGCCCGTGGCAACATAGAACAGTGCAATAAGAACAATAATATCACATTTAATTTTTGCAATGCATAGAATAACTAAAACAAAGAGCAATACATGCTCAAGGCTCACACAACCCATGATGATCCATTTTGATCATCGATGCATTCATATGCAAAAATCATAAATACCATGTCACTATGCATTCATTTTTAAATGTTTCTCAATGTGCATTCATATATGCAAATTTTAGAGATGTACATGAAACAATAATATTCATATGCATGCGCATGAGTTCACATAATCATGTTAATTGCATGCTTTCATTCATGAATCCCTTCAATTAAAACATATGAGCATTCATGCAATCACTTAGATGCAAAATATATCTATTTCATGCATGCACGTGCACACAAGAACAATGGTGCATTAATACTTTGATTAAGCATGATATACACTCGTGCAAGCATGCAGAGATTTCGTTCTTTTACATGCAAAGGCACCCATATTTAGATTCGATGATGCATGCATATGCATATACAAATTCAAGTTGCATGTATAAACAACTTTCATCCCTTAAGTAAACATGATTCCATTCCATTTTGCATGCACTTACAGACTTATGCCACAAGTATACATTGAATACTTATTCAAAATCAAGAGTACGTGCATATTTTGATTTGCATAGATTCATAAGCAATTGGACCATGCTTATGCATATCTTCAGTTAGGTATGCATGTTCAAACAGTTTCCTTCTCATGATTATATGCATAGGCTTGTCTTTGCATCCAGATTTCAAACTCTCCAGCTATTTTTTTTTTCAAATCAGCACCCAGCCGACCCAGTCGGCTGGGGCTCAGCTCCAACACAGCCGACCCAGTCGGCTGGGCCTGGCAGCCACTGCACAGGTCCAGACTGGGCCTGTGGGCATCCTGCCAGGGCCTGGCAGCCAGCCGAGTGCCACTCGGCTGAGCTGCCAGCCAGCCCAACGAGTAAAATCAAAAGAGTTTTTTTTTTTGACAAATAGAGTCTGCCAGCACTTGGCAAGTGCTGCGAGACCCGCAGGGACTGGGTATTGCCCAGTCGAGCCCAACTCGGCTGGGCTGACAGTGTCCAGCATAGGCACCCAAATATATATGTATAAAATTTATATCCTCTTTCAAACAGGTATGCATATGCATGTTTCCATATAGTTTAGCATGCAGATATTGATCCATACTTCCATTTTGTATATTCAAAATTCATTAGCCATGTATAAGCAATTAAAAATTTAGGTACTCATGTGTATGCACCTACAGGCTCAACGATACATGCATTACCAGTTCCACCATCAAAAAACAAACAAATGTCGATTTTTTTTTTTTTTGAAATCAAGGTTTCTTGTCGATCTAAAGGGATAAGCTGAACATGCAATCTTAACACACTATTTTTAACATACATCCAAAAACACGATTTCTGTTTTAAAACCATAGCACACTAGATCGGCGGCTCATCAAATATACATATATATATACATATATATATATATATATATATATATATCCCCAAAATAAATTTCGAAAAAGATGAAAATACATTAATTTTAACCATGGATCTTAGAGTAAATATTAAGATTTACTCATCCCCATGGATTTCTACTAAAACATTGCATGGAGATCGAATTCATGCTCTTTTTCTCATTCGGAACAAGAGAAGGACCCGTACCTTACGCAAAGATCGAAAGAAAGCAAGAATACAATGGTGAAAAATGTCGGACGATCGAAGAAGGAGCCTCCTTCTTCCTCTCTTTTTCTCTCTTTTTCCTTCTCTTTCTCTTAGGCTAGACGTTTTTTTTTCTCTTAGTAGCCTATTTATAGGCATAGGGGATGACGCCCCCCCCCCCCCCCACACTCTCTCCAGACCCTTCTAGAATGGGCTGGAGAGAGAGAGAGAGACTTCTCTAAAAGAGACTCTCATCTCTTAGATTCTCAAAGTTTTAAAATTTCTTAAGTGTTGACTTTTCAAAGTTGAGTGTTTTATAAAAGTCTTTCTTAAGGCTTCTAAGGCATGAACAAGGGCTCTATAAAGAGTCCTAAACACTCTAAAAATTAAATCTTGGAATTAATTAAAATTAATTAATTAATTATTATTAATAAAAAATACCTAGAAGCTTCCAAAAGTTACCAAATTAACTTGGGAGGCTTATTAACATTAATTAACTCCAATTTAAAGGTTTCTAATGAATTTAAAGTTGAAAAACTCGATGGGCATGGATCCAACTCCAAAAATTGAATGAGTCTTGAGCTGGATCAATACCAGATTAATATTGGTCTTGAATAGAGTCCAAATCCATATTAATTTGAATCAAACCCATCACATCCGGTCCAATCCGGATCTGAACCGGCGAACTGCTCAATTTTTTAAAAAATGTGATTTTCGGGCCAACCGTAACCCGAATCAAGAAAAATAAAATATTATTACGCTCAAAATTTCAAGATGCATCCATCGATATATAATTCGAATTTTGCTTCCGAAATTCGCCCGAAAATAACCCAAATTTTGCTCGAATTTAATGGTTGAAAATAAAACTTTTTCTCATGTTTTAAGTGGCTCGTTTAAGCCTTGACAATCCCATACTCCAAAGCATCGGCCTAAAATCCATAATCTACCGATTTTTCTTCTATACTTAGCCAAATTTTCGAAAACCTCAAATTTAACTAAGTGTGAAAATACGCGATATTACAGATTTGGGTTTCATTTCTGTTATACCGACAGTGCTTTTTTGTCTAAAGTACAGGTATCAACATTGTTATCCTTCTACTTTACGTAGATAATATGATAATAACAAGAAATGACAAACATAGAGTTAGTAATGTTAAAAATATTCTAAAAGAAAATTTTGATATGTCTAACTTAGGATTCTTAAGATATTTTTTAGGAATTGAAGTTGCATATTCCCCAAGGGGTTACATCATTTCTCAAATGAAACTTGTTGCAGATATTTGTGTTAAATCCAGAATTACAGATGACTCTTCTTGAAGTGAAAACTCCTAAAGTGGTGAATGCTAAACTGAGACTTGAAGATGAGACTCTTCTTGAAGATCCCACACCTTACAGGCAGCTAATTGGGTCTCTCACTTATTTGTCTATCACGAGACCAAATATAGCACATATAGTTCACTCTGCTAGTCAATTTCAACATGCTCCAACAAATGTGTCATTAGATATATCAAAAACACCATAATTAAAGGGATCTTTCTATCCTCATCCTCATCTTTAAACTCACTTGCTTATACTGATGCTAATTGGGGAGGAAATCCCAATGATAGAATCTCAACTACTAGTTTTTGTGTTTTTCTACGAGATTCTCTAATTGCCTGAAGATGCAAATAATAATAGGTCTCATTATCTTTTACTGAAGCCGAATACAAAGCTATGGAAACTACGACTATGGAACTTGTATGGTTAAAAAGTCTTCTCAGAGATATGGGTATCGACGTCTCCAAGCCTTCGAAGATGTATTGCGATAATAAAAGTGCAATTTACATTGCCAGCAACCATACCTTCCATGAGCGCACCAAGCACATCAAGATGGACCCTACATTATGTTGGTGATGAATTCTTGGGAGGAACTATTGAGCTGCCTTTTGTCACTTCCGAATTTCAGCTTGCGGACTTCTTTACTAAGGCTCTTGTTGCTCCATGTTTTTTGTTCTTTCTTGACAAACTTTTGGTGTTTACACCATAAGTTTGAGGGGGGTGTTAAAATATATAGTGTGTATATATATACTATAATGCGTGTAATTTTCTTTTTTTAGTCAGGGGTATTTTGGTCTTTTCTTCTTATAATAAAATATCCACTAGGGACTGTGTGTACCCCTTTTTTATTTTTGCTTTTTTGTCCTTGACCAAATGACCAAGGGCGCTTTGGTCCTTAGCCAAAGAGTTGTTGGAGGCTGCCCAATGGTCAAATTTCTGATCGTTGGGAGCTCCCATTAGTCTCTCATTTGACTGAGGGCTGAGAGTATAAATAGGGGTAAACCCCTCTTGTTTTCTTTAATGCTTGTGTTAAGCATTTAATGAATAAAGGCTGATATTTTTTACTTTTGTGTTTTCACTATTGCCTTATTGGCTTTTGTATTGTCCCATAGTCTACTTGTGCATGTGCACTTGTGTGATTATAATCTTGTAAGCCCTTAGTGGCTAGTATTTTTTGTGCTTCCGCATATTTCATTACAGTAGCCACAAAGGTACAGCTAGAAAGATCCAATTGAGTATGTTTGTAAACTTAAAAGGGCCATCTAT
The DNA here is from genome assembly GCF_984573655.1 of Nuphar pumila. Taxonomy (NCBI): domain Eukaryota; kingdom Viridiplantae; phylum Streptophyta; class Magnoliopsida; order Nymphaeales; family Nymphaeaceae; genus Nuphar; species Nuphar pumila. The sequence goes on along the minus strand of NC_143264.1, from coordinate 69,472,989 downwards.
GGATTGAAGCAGGCTTCCCGTTCGTGGTTCAAGAGCTTTTCGCTGGAGATACTGAGACATGGGTTTTACAGATCTCTTGATCATTCTCTATTCATTCATAACGGTAAAAAGTACATGATTGTCTTATTTATATAGATGATATTATTGTCACAACGAACTCAGAAAGCCATATCGAGGAGATAAAGGAGGTACTAAGCGATTCAAGATAAAAGATCTTGGTCAGTTGAAATATTTCTTGGGAGTTGAAGTTGATATGCAAGGCCTTTCCGCAACTCTTTGCCATCTCAGATCAACAGCAGGCCCTTGTTGCAGAAGTTTGGTCCGTTGAAATGGGTTGGGATCCAAGGTTCCCAAGGCATCTCACTGATAATCAGTTCCACGCACTTATTAATCTACTTGAGATACTGGAGTCAATTACACCATCCACAGGGCAGGACTGCCTCATCTGAAATCTGGCTTCAAATGGGATCTTCACCAAGTGATGTTAAACAAGCCAAGCTTGGTTATTCTGGCTCAGCTCGTTAAGGGTACACCCCTGCTCGGGCTCGGCTCATTAGCACATCACAAGCCAAGTCGAGCCCGAGCTCATTATGAGCCAAGCTTTGTGATAACCAATCACGAGATGGATCTTTTAAAAAAAAAATTTAAAGTGTTTTTTAGAAGCTTAATAATGTATAAAATATATAATATAGGTATAATATATATAATACATGTATAAAATATATATAATATGCATTTATGAATATTTAATATATACATATATAATATATAAAATGAGCCTACACAAGCTGAACTTGCCATGTTAGTGCTCAGCTCACTTACCTAAATGAGCTGGCTCATAGCTCAGCTAGCCAAGCTCAGTTTCCGAGCCAGGCCAAGCCGAGCCGAACAGCGAGCTGCTCGTCTTGTTTCTCAGCACTATCTTCACCCTTAAGAGTTGTTATGAATTACTATTACCACTTTCAACAGCCCCATTCCCAACAGAATTAGTTTGGGCCATGGGCCCCACCCCATGGGCCAAGGTGTTCGCATGGCTCCTATTAAATGATGGAGTCCTCACACAACACACCTTGCAGAGGATGGGCTAGCCTCTAGCTTCAAGATGTGTTATGTGCAAGAATCAAATGATAACCACCACTCACCACCTGCACAGCCTTCAAGCAACTCTCGCCTATGACATGGGGGCACAACATACATGCCGATGGGGGCTTCCAATCTCTCATCTCCAAATCTAATTTCAAAGGAAAGGGACATAGTTTCACAGTATGGAGGTGGTGGTTCTTACAGACGTGGTGGGCGATATGGCTCGAACGCAATCATCAAATTTTTGAGGGTTTGTCCAGACCATTAACCTTCCTTCACCTGTAGATTCAAAGAGCAGTTTCCATATGGGTCAGGATAAAATGGACGCACATGACCAACACTTGGCATGATGAGAGCCAACTCCAGTCAACCACAGTTATGCCTCATGACATGTAAGATGTATGTTTCCTGATTATTTATTTGCTAATTTCTGTTTTGTTGGGTTTTGGTCAGGTGAGGTATGTACTCTTCTCCTCCAGGTGACACCTTGTCATCCATTCTTTAATGAATCTGATACTTCTCGTTCTCTTCAAAAAAAAAGTTACTGGCCTTAGCATAGATCTTGGCATGTGCCCATATATAGTCCAACGAGTCTTGTTTGACAAAGAAAGGATGATACCCATGGAAAAAATAAGAAAATGAAACTCGAAGCTCTAATACCTCCCGAGTGAAAATCTTAAAATGATATGAATAGAACTAATTATATGCACCATATATTTTGCCTAAAAGATGATAGCATGCAAAGTAAGAGGGTGCAGAATATAACAATAACCTGAATATTGCACAAAATCAAAAATAAAAAAATAAATGGTGCAGGAGCTGTAAAGCAGCATCTTGCATCATATTGTAAATCCTAATATAATTTTGGCCACTCTTGTAAAGTGCATATCTATCAAGAAGAAGAAGACAACGAACTAATACTCAACAAAAGCAATAAATAATTATAATGAGTACCATCAAATGCTAAATAATATGAGAAATCAAGGTGATAGATATTTGCTATGAATACTATGTAATGTTTGCTTGACATTGCTTAACCAAGATGGTAAATAAAAACGTAAGCTTACCCTCTGTCCAAACATGATTGTGCATGTTGTTTCGCCAATATTCCTTCCAGAAGGCCCAATCGTTATAATAAGCGAGGTCCTTGCTGAACCTACAGAATTAAACATCAAAGATAGGTATAAATATTCAGCCGACATTAACCGAGAAATAAGGACATGTGGCTAACAAAACCCCACTACATGATTGAAAGGCTATCAACTTACTACAGTCAAGCACTAAAGTAAGATACAAGCTCTTATATAATCCTAACCAAGATAAAGAAAATTAGATGTCAAGTATCTTGAAGCTGTGTTTCTAAATATACTCTAAACTAGTGTTGTTAAGTTGCATCAAAGTTTATTAAAATAGCATGTAATATATATATATATATATATATATTGTAATGAAATGGTGGTCTTCCACAAAAGCACGAAAACTCACAAAGGGTGTTTATTGGAGACACTACAAGCATAACCCACAAAAGGGTATAAATGGAAGAACACAATAAAAATAATAATCTTTTATTTCTCACAAGAAATGCTTAAAAAGCATTGATTTACAATAGAGGGGATCACCCCCATTTATACATGAAAAGGGACAGTAGAGGAGAGCTCTTGAAGAGCTCTCCTTTAGAGTCGTTGGACCTAGTCCAACGGCTCTAATTATAGCCATTGGACCAAGTCCAACGACTATAAGTCTAGTCAAGTTCTAATTGGAACTTGACTAGATCCTAAGTCTAGTTCAAAAAAAACTAGATAAAAATAAAAATAAAGAAAAGAAAGAAAAAAGAAAAAAATATTACATTATTACATTATTACATTATTATTTTATTATATTATATATATATATATATATTACATTTTACATTTTAACACTCTCCCTCAAACTTACGGTACAATGAGCGAAAGTTTGTTTAAAAGGAAGTGAAATCTAGGAGCAGCGAGAGGTTTGGTGAAGAAGTCCGCTAATTGATATTTTGATGTAACATATGGTTGATCAATGGTTCCATGTAGATATTCTTCTCTGACATAGTGACAGTCCATCTCAATATGTTTGGTGCGTTCATGAATTGTTTGGTTGCTTGCAATATAGATCGCACTTTTGTTGTCACAGGCTCACAGCACATTTGTGAAGCTTGTGTTGCTTTAACTCCCATGTCAGCTAGCAGACATCCGAGCCAGACTACTTCCATTATCGTGATCGCCATGGCTCGGTATTCAGCTTCGGTGGATGAGAGAGAGAGAGACCTGTTGCTTTTTGCATATTTAAAAAATTATGGATTCACCTAAAAAAACACAAAAACCAGTGGTTGAGTATCTATTATTGGGATCACCTCCCCAGTCAGTATCAGTATAGGCAATTAAATCTCATGAAGATGAAACAAACAAGAAGAAGCCTCGTGAAATAAAGGACTTTATGTATCTAATGATACGCAAAACTGTGCCCATATGAACCAAAGTGGGAGCATGCTGAAACAATATCAAAAGCAAATTTAGATTGAGATATCAAATACCCCCGATGGGAATAAGCAACTTCAATTCCTAAGAAATATCTCAATAAACCTAAATCAGTCATTTCAAAATGAGTTTTAAGAAGCTTTTTAATGTTTTCAACTCCCTGTTTGTCGTCTCCGGTGATAATCATGTCATCCACATAGAGAAAGAAAACAATAATCCCTACATCAGAATTCTTAATAAACAAAGCAGTGTCAGTCAAACAAGATCGAAAACCAATATCAAGCATAATATAACTAAACCTGTCATACCAGGCTTTTGGTGTCTGTTTAAGACCGTAAAAGGCTTTTTCTAAACGAAGAGCTTTACCCTTAGGGATACTAATACCAGGTGGGGCTTCCATATAAACTTCTTCAACTAGATTTTCATTGAGAAAAGCATTTTTGACATCCAATTGAAATATGGGTCATTTTCTAATGGAGGCTAAAGCTATTAATGTTTTGATAGTGGTCATTCGGGCAGCTGGAGTAAAAGTTTCTTTGTAATCGATGTCATACTCTTGGGCATACCCCTTGGCCACTAATCTGACTTTATACCTTTCAAGAGTTCCATCACTCTTGGTTTTAACTTTGTAGACTCATCGACAGCCTATAGGTTTCTTGCCTAGAGGAATATCTTGAATAGTCTAAGTATTAGCTTTTTCTAATGCTTCCAATTCTGCCTTTGTGGCTTCTACCAACTCTGTATGGTTTTTGGCTTGAGAACAGGATGACGGTTCTACATATGATTATATTAATGCAATAACTGCCCTATATGTGGGTGAAAATTATTTATATGACACAAATTTTATAAAAGGTCTAGAAATTCTGGATGACCTTCTGGTTTGTACTTCGAAGTATTTTTCTAATGCACATGGAAGATTTGATTCTCTACGTCTTGAATATTGTAAACAAACGTCCCTATGAGTTTGCTCTTCATTATCAACATTATGTTTAAAATCAATAGTACTTTTGATGCAGCGCAAAGGCGATGCTTTCACGATAAGGGGTGCCCTCACTGGCGCTCCTCAATGCAGCCACAGGAGACAGACCACAACGTAACAAGCCTGACATTGTTATAGTTCTTCCACGCACGATCAGGCGTGCGGCAATAAATAACACAAACGAACTGCACTTGATGCAGCGAACAGGGGGAATCGCAAGGGTCACGCGAAGAGGGGCTGACGCTGATGGCTTTGTGCGATGCACAGCCGTGCAGCCTGAAGGAAGAATCCACTAATAATGCCCACATAATGGGTTTGACAACAGGGAGTAATGAATAAAAACAGCAAAAGATCACTAGGTCTGAGTAACTTGTTATTATTAAAAGACCGACATTGTTGACAGGAAAAGAGAAGTTGTTGCAACAAAACAAAAGAGTAAAATGTAAAACAAAGAACTTAACATAAAAGTTGTTGTAGAAAACTGTGTAAACTGAACATGACAGAGGAATAATAATAAACAATAGGGAAGTAATGACAAAAGCAATAATGGACTGACAGGAAAGTAATAAAGAAAACCCAAAAGGAATGACAAAGGTTGCTGAAAAGAAAGAAAAACTGCAGGGAACTCCAAAAAGAAAAGAGAGCGTTAATTCCAATCTTTATCGTTTGTGCTGCACACAACCCTAAGATGGGTATTTAACGTGTGCAGCTGGATCCGGATCTCGGGTCCGGGTCTGGCCCTGGACCCGAGTCGACTCCTGTTTGCCGCTGGATCTGGGACGTCTGTGCTCTGCATCAACTTTGATTATTGTCTAAATCATATTCATGATCATATTCATTAGATTTTGAAGTCAATTATATTAAAAAAGAATATTCAGTGACTTCCTTGGGCTTTTCAAATTCAAAAAAAAAAATCAAGGATATATTTCTTGATACATATAATTTTTCATTTTGAAAATCAAAACACATATAGCCTTTTTTATTATCTGCATAACCTAAGAAGGCACAAGGAATTGCACGGGGTGAGAGTTTATCATAGAGTTACTGGAAACGCCTAGGCAAGTGGGGAAGCGCGCTTTCCCAAAGTGTGTTTCTAAAGCATGAAACGTCGCGCTTCCGAAACGTGCTGAGAAGCGCCAAATTTTTTTGGGAAGCGCATTTCCCCCACGCTTCCCCTCTTTTTCTTATTTTTTATAATAAATCAAGCTTAAGCTCACTTCCAGTAAGCTTGAGCAGAGCCAAGCCAGATGTAACATATTACTTGATAAGGTAGAGGAAATGAGATTAGAACCTGTCATCTTTGTAAAATCCAGGAAAAAAAAAGATCTGGACCTGGGTCGGATCCGGATCCAAACCTGATACCCCCCCCCCCCCTCGTGCCTATAATTAAGCACGAAGAGGGGAAGGGTTTCTCATTCGAAACCCTCCCCCTCTCTCTCAGCTCTCTCTCGGTTTCCCTCTCTCACCCTCGCCCGACCCTCTCTCCCGCTCTCGGCGAGCTCCCCTCTGGTGAGCTCCTGTCCAACAACCCTCTGGCCCGCAGCTCCCTCTCTCGTCTGCCGGCGACCTCGGTCCCTCTCGCCAGCCCCCTGCAGGTAACCCCCGACTCCCCTCTCTTTCCTTTGTCGTCTTCATCTTCTTCTGTTGTCTTCTTCCTCTTCTTTTGTCTTCTTTTCTTCTGTTTTTTTCTTTGTCCCCCTTTTCTCTTCTTCGACAGGACGACAGGGGTGACGCCTCCCTGTCGTCTGCTTTGGGTTGGTCTACAGGGGCTAAAGCCCATGCCTGATATCTTTCAGCAGGCCAGCAGGGGTGACACCCCCTGCCGCCTGCGTTTAGTCGGTCGGCAGGGGTTTTAGCCCCTGCCTCTAGTATTTCGGCAGGCCGGCAGGGCAACACCCCTTGTCGCTTGTGATAAGGCTTTCGGCAGGGGCTTTTGGCCCTTGCCTCATTTTTTCGGCAAGTTGAATGGGGCCTTGCCCCTGCCGCCTGAGTATTCTCGGCAGGCAGGGACAGCACCTGCTCCCAATCCTTTCTATTTTCGCAGTGGAGGGGTCGATCCCTCTCCCTGCTTTCTCAAGATACAGGGGAGGGGCTCGAGCCCCCTCCCTGTTTCCCTTTTTTTTTGACAAGGAGGGGTCGAGACCCCTCCTTGTCTTCCTGTTGTACAGGTTACGAGGGAGGGGCTCGACCCCCTCCCTGTTTCCTTTTTCGCCAAGGAGGGGCTGAGCCCCCTCCCTGTCTCCTTGAGGTATGGGTTACGAGGGAGGGGCTCGGCCCCCTCCCTGTTTCCTTTTTCGCCAGGGAGGGGCTGAGCCCCCTCCCTGTCTCCTTGTGGTATGGGTTACGAGAGAGGGGCTCGACCCCCTCCCTGTTTCTCCTTTTCGCAAGGGAGGGGTTGAGACCTCCCCTTGTCTCCCTACTCCTGTTAGGGCCCGGGGTTGAGTTCGACTTATCAAGCCGGACCCACTCTTTGTTTTTTGCCATTGCAGGCAGGCCGGGCTCAGCCTTACCACCGAGCCCCCCACCTGCCTCCCTTATGCTGGCTGGCAGGGTCAGGTTCGGCCTGGGTTGCTGACCCTTTGCCCCGCCCCCTGCATGCTTTCTCTTCAGGTTTTTGTGCAGCTACTTACGTTTTATCTTTCGCAACTCGCACGACGGATCCTGCTCGCGCCCGCAGCCCGAGCCCTTCGTTACATACACATGAAGGCGCAACCCCGAAACCCTCAAGGTAGAGGAAAGTCGCGCAATGGACTTTGGATGAACTGAACTAAGCTAAAACATTTAAAAATGGAAATTAAAGCAATTAAATATATATATATATATTTATAGAAGTATGTTTTTTGACTCAAGGATGCGGTTTCGCGATCCTTGTCCTTTACTTTTTGTCATGTCTTTACTTTGTCATCGCGCTTTGTGCCTAGGCTTTGCGTTTGCACTTCTGTTTTCAGTCTTTCATTTGCCGTCGCGCATTGCGCCTAGGCTTTGTTTACGCACTCATGCTTTCAATCTTTCCTTTGTTGTCGCGCATTGCGCCTAGGCTTTGCTTATGCATTCCTGCTTTCAGTATTTCCTTTGTTGTCGCGCTTTGCGCACAAGCTTTGTGTTTGCACTCCTGCTTTCAGTCTTTACTTTGCTGTCGCGCTTTGCGCCCAGGCTCCTGCTTTTGCAAATGTTTTATTACTGCCTTCCCATTGCACATGACGCTCATGATTTCGCTCATTGCATGTATTATTAGTTGTATCCTCGTGGAGTATGCACAGGCATTTACCACTCTCCCTCTTACGATAAGAGATGAGTCGGGGGCTTAAACGATACATCCTCGACTAAGGAGGGGGATCTCTAGCAAGGATCCCGGCTTTTCGAGTGAGCAGTCCTGCAAAGCAGACTCGAGGATTTTTTGGGAGTTACGCTAAAACATCAAAGACTACCTAAATCTACGTATTTGGAAAGGGGGTGTTTGTCTATTTCGGTTCGTGCATCTGACACATCTTGGGTAACCTCGAATTGGGGCTCGAACGAACTTCTTGGCGGGGGGGTCTGTTGAGAAACCCATATCCCGTTCATCAAGGTCAGCATCGAGTCATGCGAGGCATGCAGATACTACGATAACGGATAAGAGATTCTAGAAATCGCATGCCATATGTTGGCACGAGTAGTCGACTGTTTCGAAAGATAAAGAATGTCAAAAGTAAAGCTTGAGAAACATTACATCTTTGCAAAACATTTATGTTGAGGCTCCTGTTAAAGAACTATATCCCTTTCATCATAGAGTACTTGTAGACGTGCACTGCTCGTTAGTACTACGATGATCAGATGAGATGGTCATGTGACCTCGAACAGTGCTAAATGCACAATACTATAATCACATAAAATAGTGATCGATCGCATTCACAAGCAAGATGCTCGAATGGTTGAAAGACCAGAGCATATAGAATGGGTCGTCAGTTAAGCAACGCCTGACACACTCATTCGCCTGATGTTTCTGTCAAGGGAGAGGATGGATCGGTACAAAAACTCCAATGGACATGTTGACAACCACTCATCGGGCAAATGACTCGACATCCCCAGTCATTGGAGTTAGGGGAAAGGGGCTACAAAAGTTAGCTAAACACTTTTGCAAAAGTAGGATGCATCCGTTGCCAAGTAACTGCCTTCGGAGAATCCTCTCTCGGTCAAAATTCGCCCCCTTAGAAGCAGACTCAACTAGCTATTTGGGTTATTGAAAATACATGGCATAATAGACCCCCGAACTAGTCTCAGTTGTTTCTACGATTCGTGCCTTGCGCGCACTCGCAGGCCAGCTAATATCGAAACAAAAGTTATAAGGTTAACTTTACTCGTTGATTGCAGCATTTCGCGTGTGTTGATTTACTGTTAATGCTAATTATAGCATTTCACGTGCGGTGATTTATTGTTAATGCTAATTATAGCATTTCGCGTGCGCTGATTTATTGTTAATGTTGATTGTAGCATTTCGCGTATGCTGATCAACGGTTAAATGTCAGTCGTAGCATTTCTCTTGCGTCGATCAACTTTTAATGTTAGTTGTAGCATTTCTTTGTGGTGATTAAACTGCTAATGCTAGTTGTAGCTTTTCTTCTGCACTGATTAATTGTTAAATGTTAGTTTTAGCATTCCTCTTGCGTTGATTAATTGTTGATGCTAATAGTAGTTTTTCATTTGTTTAAACTATTAGGCATGATAGAATTAGATGTAAGTACTTAATTGAATTCTACATTGTCTAACTTGTGCACCTAACAATTTTTCGTGACACTGACCCATTTTATGGGCACAGGTCATGATTAGGTCTGTACGGACTGCGATGGCACGATGGCATGATGAAATCAAGCTGAGACTCTTTCCCTAACGTTTCACTCCTGAGGATAGTTTAGTAATTTTGCATAAAGGCTTTCTAGAAAACTCCTTTGTACAAGTCTTAAATTATTATAAAGTGCACTTCAGAATATATTTGGTTTATTAAATGTACAGAGTTTCAAATCTGTTGTGAAAGAAAGTTTGCGTTGTAATGCGCCCAAGGTCCATTGACTTGCTATTTCAAATACTATTTTCCGCTGAATTACTATTTAAAAACTTTGATAAACGAATGATTACAAAGCTTTTGAACTTTTCATTAAAAGTTACGAGTCCTGGATTTTGGGGCGTTACAATCTCTCATTTAAAACAAAATGTCATTGCACTATGATTCAAAACACTTTATAGACTAATTTACTCTAAACAAGTTTAATGAACCAGGCTCAAGCTTGAGCTTATTGAGCTTGTTTATTAAATGAAAGAGGATGAAGATCAGCACCACCTTTTTGGCAGCAAGACACCCATTTGATTTTTACTCTGTAAGCAATCACCTCAAAACTAACCATAATACTTCAGATGGTAGTCACTGTCTCACTATCGTGGAAAAGAAAAAGAAAAAAAAGGCTATGGAGAAACATTACACACACACACACATACACACACACACACACACACATATATATATATATATATATATATATATATATATATATATATATATATATAGTTAGAGAGAGAGACTATAGGATTACACTCTGTTAAAGACCTTTAGATAGCATACACCATCAGAGATTGGGCATTGTGAGATCAAAAGTGGAATCTGTGTGACATTCAGCTGTAACCAATAATAAAAAGGAAGTATAACAAAGTGAATAATAAAAGAAACAAAGAGATATCAGGGCTATTATCACATATATCAGTGGTAGTTTGCCTGTATCAGCTATCGTAATACACACTGAACAGTAAGTTCTTCGACCAACATGTGAATCAAGTACCACCAAGTAATCAACAGACAAAAAATTCCATATGACAATAGCCATAAACAGACATAGAGTCAGTAGGTGTAATAACCGTGAATTTTACCGATTTAAACTTCATGGATCTACTAAATTCGCCCTGGATCCAATATCAAATTTGACTATGATATTGAGGATCCAAAACCAGAGATCCAATCCATTTGACCGAAATCTTTTATTAAATCTCCAATTTAATGTTCGTGATCCGATATCTAAGATCCGAATGGATTATCGAAGATCCGAACATGATATCCAAGATCCAATTACGAATAAACAAATAAAACGATAGTCTTATCATTGCACTAGCTTAAGGACATGAATTTCAAGTTTATTTAAATCGGTAAAATTCACGGTTATTACATCCTTTTCCCCTAAAAAGAATTTCGTCCTCGAAATTCTCATAGGACTACTCGAAAAGACTGGGGTACTTTTTCTGCATATTGGCCTCAGGTTCCCATGTGCTTTCATCGATGCCATGATGTTGCCATCTAACATCGACGGTATATAACATTGGCGTGATATTCAAATAACCTGTCTATATCCAATAAGTCTTCATACTTAGTCATATCGAGTAGGGTCAAGTCAGCGGTAATTTCTTCACGTCCAATAATATTTATGTGTCTGGTATATAGTTTACATATATACAATTATATATGTTAGGGTTATATACGTCTAATACATGCTTCATTGGTTCAATGTTCACACCTAGTAAAGTCTACGGATATAAAAGAGTATGGCCCAGAACTTGCTTCATTGATTTCTTAAAACTCTCCTTGTTGACTTTTTTATTTCTTTCCTTTTTTTCAACTATATTAGAATTTCATTATTCTTATGCCTTTCTCATGACTATTATAGACTCTTCTAAAGTCCCTACCATTTAACAACTTCTGAATTTTGGAATTAAATATTAATTAATATTAATTTAATTATTTATTATTAATTAAATATCCAAAAATTTCCAGAGGGTGCCTTATCCCTCTAGGAGCCTTTTTAACTTTAAAATCCTTTAATTTAAACCTGTATACTGAATTTAAAGTTATATTTTTGGATCTGGATCTAGATCCAAGTTCTAAATCCATATGGATCTTGAGCTGGATTGGATCTTAATTAATATGGGTCTTGGACTGAGTTCAGATCCACATTAAATTGAATCATATGGATCGGATCGGATCGGATCAGATCCGATCCAGACCCGGTCCCATTGAGACAGGCATTTTTTTAAAATTTGCGATTTTTGGGCCAACCGTAGCCCGAATTCAGAAAAATAATATACCGTTGAACTCAGAATTTTGAGGCACATTTAATGGTATATACTTCGAATTTTGCCTCCAAAATTTGCCTGAATTTAACTCAAATTTCGCTTGAATTTAAAGGTTGAAAATAAAACTTTTTATCACCATTTTAATTGGCTCGTTTAGGTCTTGTTGATGAGACCTGAGCCAAGCCCAGACTCAAATATCACATTCCTAATATCAAAGGTTTATCGATTTTTCTTCAATACTTAGTCAAATTTTCAGAAATCTCTAATTTGACCAAGTATAAAAATACACGATATTACAAGCTCTCAATGGTCTCTCTCTTGTGTCTGTGTATAAATAGCGGGGGTTTGTCTCCCTTGATTTTGTTGTTGCTTTTGCTTAAGCATTTGATCAATAAATTATATTTTTAATATTTGTTGTAGCCATTGTTAGCTTTTGTATTGTCCCATAGTGGACTTGTGCATGTGCACTTTGTGGTTATGATCTTGTAAAGCCTTAGAGGTTCTTGTTTTATATTTCTGCATATTTCATTGCATGGTATCAGAGTCATAGTGCTCTTGGACCTTTGAAGTGTGACCATCTCGTGATCGTGTTCGTGGGAAAGTATTTGTGTGATCATGGTGATTGTGGTGCCCAAGAGGATGTGTTTTCTCTACATTTCTCTCTCTGCTAATCTTTCTCATGTGGCACGATTCCAAGATTGATCCATCTTTCAAATTAAATGAATCAAACTACATGATGTGGGCCTTGGTATATATCTTAAATCTTTATATACATGATTATTTTTTAGTTGTCTATCTTTAAAAGGTATTTATGATATATTTTTCAAAATTTGTTTGAAATATTATGGTTATTTTTTAGGTATGTAATGTGTTTTAAAAAAAATCAATTGAAATTAGAGTTTGTGAAATTTCTTTTAATGAAATATTGTTTTATTGGTTCTTGTGTATGCTTGAATGGACTGTGTTTTTGTGTTGACATTAACTCATAAGTAGTCTATTCTTGAGCTCTTTATGGTAAGTTCTCCATTTTATTATTACTCTTTAATACAAAAATATATATTTTTATACTCTCGTGTATAGAGAATCGTTTACGGTGGTTTGGACATATTCGACGAAGGCCTAATGATGCTCTAGTTAGAAGGATGGAGAAATGGGAAAATATATTAGTTAAAAGAGGTCGGGGTAGGCCTAAGAAGACTTGGATGGAGATGATAGGAAAGGATATGAATGCTTTGAACCTCACCGAGGACATGGCATTGGATAGAAATGATTGGAGGAGAAGGATTCATGTGGAAGACCCAGAATGATTTTCTTTTTCGGTTCATATCGCCGACCCCAATTGTTTTGGGATGAAGGCATAGTTGTTGTTGTTTTGTTGTTGTTGTTTATACTCTCGTGTATGGGGCCCCTTAGTGGATTTGTGTATGTGTTCATTCAAAGTATATATATTTATTTTGAGAATTTTAACACCTTTATGATTATTGGTGACTTTATGCACGTATCAAAGCATGTTCTTTGAATTCTATGTGGTGCTTTCATTGAGATGTGCTCCTTAAGAATTTTTTAAATTCTTGTATGTTTTATATTTTGAGTCATCATGACTAGCCTCATTTTCTTTGGCTTCTCCTTCAGAAGCAAAGACATACCCAGCAGGAATGCCCCATTGCATCATGATCATTTGATAACTGAAGGATTTGTTTCTTCCAAGTTACAAAATTTGTTGAGTCAAGCTTTTCTATAACTAATTGGATCAAAAAGGAAGAAGTAATTGGAAAGGATCCAGATGTAGAAGTTAACGTCATGATCGAAATTGAAGAAAATAAGAAGAAAAGTAGAATTTGGTTGATCAAAAGATCCAATGTCCAAAAAAAGGATTGAAGATCTAGATCCAACTAAACATCCAAGATCCAAGGTCAAAAGATTTAAGAATCATATCCAACAGATTTAAGATACACACCCAATGAAAGATCCAAGATCTAAAATCTGAGATCCATATATAATCAAGTTCATGAAAGTACCTTTTTTAATCAATTTCATTATCCAATCTGTCATGCTGATTTTTATGCATACTGAGCATAGAGGCTCAGTTTGGGCCCTAAACCAAGTCCAATGTGTTATGGCTAAATGAGTATGTGCAGATGGGCAAGAAGAAGGGCTGTCACTGGGTTGGATTGCGACCTGGACTTGACTCCCACACAACTCATTAAAATAGATCCCCTAGTGCTTGTTAGCTTAGACCAGGCATAGTACGAAACCCATGTAATGAAACTAAAGTGTGCACAAGTAAATGCCACTAAGGGCTACAATAATACAAAATGTTCACAAAATAAAGCCACAAAGGCATACACAAACACTTACAAAAGTGAATTAAAGAGAACCCACGAGCATAAAATAAATATGTTTAAATTCATTAAATGCTTAAGCAAAGCATTAAGAGAAATAGGGACAAGAGGTCATTTTATATACAAGGAATAAGGACCAAGGGAGCCCCAATAGAGTTGTTGGGAGGATTTGGGAGCTCCCAATGGCTATAAATATAGCCGTTGGGGAGCTCCCAATGACTCTATGGCCAAAAGATCATAAATTCCCTAGTCAAAATAAAAATGACAAAAATAGGAAAAAATACAGATCTGCCCCTAATGGGCAGGGTCTATGACAAGTGTACAAAATGATCAAAATACCCCTAGAGGGCATAACCTATTACAAATGTACAAAATGATCAAAATACCCCTAGAGGGCATAACCGATTACAAATCAATAAACATGATATATATATAGACACACACACACACACACACACACACATATATATATATAGATAGATGTACAATATATGATATATCTATATACCTTAACAACCCACATGAGTATGCCTATGGTATGCTAAAATGTAGAGCAAGATCAACTCCAGTTGCGACGGACACGAAGAACGGAGGCAGCGGAAATGCCCCTTATTTTTGTGTTGTGTTGAAAGAAAAATTGAGTGCATGTAGCTGAAACTTGGAACCAAACCTCAATCCACCATAGGCAATTGAATATGCAGTCTATATAGACCAGCTCATACCAGGGCTTACATTTTTCTTTAGTATATAGCATCAGATGTACAGCCATATGTTACACCTTTGATTAAAAAGTTGTAATTTATTTATTTAAATGGGATTTAATCCTATATCAAGTAGAATGACAAGTTGTTTGTCTTTTCTCAATCGAACATGCCTGGTGTTTGGTGTGTTTTAGAGGGACTCATAGATTTATTCTTGCTTAGACATAAGGAACTAATAAACTTATGCTACTACCAAAGACAAGCTGATCAAAACAACCTACTTAATATGCCACTTATTCATAAGATTCGACGAAATAGCCAATCTTGTCACAATGACGACATAGCTTGTAAATTTACCACATATGAGAGGATCAAACATGGCATACTATACATTAAATGCCAATGAGACGATAACTAGCAGAAGGCAAGTACTTAAGACAGATATCAAATGAGTTGTGGTCAGACTGGAACCTCCAAAAGAATCACGAAGCAGTCTTGTGAGTTTGGAATCCCTTGTAGGTATATGTGGACTATTTTCAGCGATCGCATTGATACACTTTCCAAGGGACGTGAGAGAAAGATTTATGGATTTAGCCTCTGCAATTGCATGACCCTCGCCACCTGCATGGTGAGAATAAGATGAAGGATGTGAAAATATGAAAAAATGACTGGTATATAAAAATGCAGAAAAAGGATCACCTAGAAACTACTATGAGCATGAGTTATCTTCTTTAATTGATTGGCCCGAAAGAAACAAGTAATTGTCATTGTGATGGACCATCTATCATATTGCACTTAAATCTATCCCTTACTACTGATTTGGATACACTTTCAATACTAACCAGTTATATCTCCCTCTGCACTTTTGACAAAATAAATACATTTTTATATCCATGGTAAAATGCAGATTTAAAAGTGTGAATCAAATAAGTGAAGGATTTTTCATACAAAACCATCCAAAACAATTGAAACAATATGAAGACAATTTAGTGGTAGAAATGCATACCAGATTTATCTATTCTTTCAGACCCTGCAAGGTCAAGAATCAATAGTTTGCTTCTCAATACGATAGGCACGTCGCCATCATCCATCTTGATGCTACTAGGAAAATCCAACTCATTTTCCCCTTTTTCTTTGACTGATCTTTGAACATAAACCTATGCAAGTACAAATCAAAGGGAACTCAACCAACAATGAAGTTCCAGAAGGAAACTGTTTGTGCAAGTCAGAATTACTTGTATGGCATTATTAACCAATATGCAATCAAGATAAACAGAGCAAAATGCAGTCATATCGAGAGTACTCACCAAAAGAATTGCATGGCTTCGTGAAGACTCAGTATTGTACTTAGTATTTGCTGTATAGCGATTGCTTTGACCAATTTCCAGCAGTTGCAGGGCATGATCAATGTCTCTGATCTTAATTATGGTAGAACCAGGCAAGGATACTTCACCCGATTTAGGGTCCTCAACAATTGGAATATTGGATTTTTCAGGAGCCAAGAGGTCTTCTATAGCTTCCATATACAACTATAATTAAGAGAATAACAAATAAGAAGAAAGTTGCATTCGCTTAACTTTTTTTAATTTATAACCAGAAGAAACCGCACCCAGCACGAAGACCTAGTCACGCTGGCTCAGCCTGCCATACCTACGGTCATCATGCCGGCAGCGTAAAACTCTGAGGCTAGGACCCCTGCCCCCGGGGCCTATGCTACGCATTGGCTTGCACAGAGGGGCAATGCTCATGAGAATCAAACCTTGACTGCCCGTCTAGCAGCCAAGGCCCCACCCCACTACGCCAACCCCCCCTTGGGGCTACAGCCACTTAACTTACTGCTAACATAAAGCATTATGACCATATTTTCTGTATATCATACTAGTGGTCTACAGGAGTTATGTCAATGCATGAACTTGACATAATCATTACTTGCGAAGTGTTAAAGTATGCATGTACTCATAGTGTTGTGTATGTAGTAGTAGATTAAAAGTTGTAATGGTCAAATTGGTCCAGACTTTAATGTTTTAGATTTTGTTGCAACTATTTATGTTGTTAGGGGTATTTTAGTCATGAAAATAATGTAATGAGGGGAATCAACCCCTATATGCTGCAGCCCTCTTTTCTCTAATGAAGTAATGAAGATTCTTCTTGTTTTTGCTCCTCTTTCACTCTCTTGTTGTTTCAGTTTTGATACAAAGGAATTTTTTCCAGTGAATAATCAAACAGAAAAAAATATGATGCAACACCTTGTACTGACAAAGTGCTACAATGGCAAAATCATCCACATTGCTAACATCAGTAGCATTCAGTGAAACTGTAATAAACGGCAAAAAAAAAAACAAACAAACTTGGATTTGGGTCGGATCCGGACCCGGACCCGAAAGGGAGGCACCGCCTCCCGTGTCTTTTGAAGACAGCGAGGCAGGGGTTTCAAAGAGAACCCCCGCCCCCCTTCTTCCTCTCTCGGTCTCTCTCCCCCGACCAACTCTCTCCCTCCTTCTCGTCGCTTTCCTCGACCGCCATCGTCAGCAGGCACAGCCACCGGCGACAGCATCGCCGGATCCCCCCCCTCGCCGGCGACAGTCCTCCTCTTCCTACTGCGATCTCTCGACTCATCGAAAGGCCCTGACGTCGGCAGCCTGCTCGAGCCTCCACTCTGCGACCTCGCCGGCGACGCTCCCATGCCGGCGGTTCTTCCTCAGGCGACTCCCCAGGTACGCGCCTCCTCCTCTTTCGTTCGTCTTTCTCTCTCTCCCTCTTTCCCCCTCGTTTCTCCGTTACGCAGGGAGGGGAGGGTCAAACCACCTCCCTGCTCCAGTTTCAGCAAAGGAGGCAGAGGAGGGGCTCGCCTCCCCTCCTCTCTGTGCCCTCTGTCAAGGCAGGGGAGGGGCCGAGCCCTCCTCCCTGCGTCCTGTTACGGCAGAGGAGGGGCTTGGCCCCCTCCTCTTTGTCCCCTCTGTCACGGCAGGGGAGGGGCCGAGCCCCTCCTCCCTGCCTCCTGTTACGGCAGATGAGGGGCTTGGCCCCCTCCTCTCTGTCCCCTCTGTCACGGCAGGGGAGGGGTCGAGCCCCTCCTCCCTGCCTCCTGTTACGGCAGAGGAGGGGCTCGGCCCCCTCCTCTCTGCTCCTTATTAGGCAGGGGAGGGGCTGAGCCCCCTCCTTGCTCTCTGTTATGGCAGGGGAGGGGCTGAGCCCCCTCCCTGCCCTTTCGTTCGGCAGGGGAGGGGCTGAGCCCCCTCCCTGCTCTTTGTTTTGACAGGGGAGGGGGTTGAGCCCTCCCTGCTCTTTGTTACGGCAGGGGAGGGGGCCGAGCCCTCCCTGTGCCTCTTTTCTCGTTAGGCAGAGGCATCGCCCCTTCCTTCGTTGTTTTTCGGCTGGCCGGGGCAAGCCCCCTTGCCTCGCTTTTCCCTCACATCAGGCGGGCCTCCTTTTGTTGTTGACAGGCAGGGGCTTTGACCCTGCCTCTCTTCTACTTTGACAGGCAGGGGCGCAACCCTGCCTGCCCTCGCTTTATGAGGGCAGGGGTGCAACCCCCTGCCTCCTCGGAGTCCACTGATAGCAAGTGAGCAGGGGCTCGCAGTCCTTGCCCCTGCTTCTTGCGCTTATAGCAGGTGCGCATGTGCACGATACCCCTGCCTCTGCTTCCCTTACATCAGGACGGTGACAGTGCCCCTGACTTTCTATTTTGGTATTAGCTTGCTAAGATCGTTACTTTTACAGCTCGTACGACGGATCTTGCTTGCGCTCCGCGACCCGAGCCGCCAATTGCGTACATCCGCGAACGACAGCAAGCTTGCAACTCTCAAAGGTAGGGGAAGATTGCACAGAAGACTTGGACAATTGAATTGAGTTCAATTAACTAAAAAGGACAAGTAAATAAATATATATATATATATATCATATATATTTATACGAGTACGCATTTAACTCAAGGACGCGGTTTCGCGATCCTTGTCTTTTACCTTGTCGTTGCGCATCGCGCAAAGGTTTGGCGTTGCACTCCTGTTTACGGTCTTTACTTGCTGTTGCGCGTTGTGCCGAGGGTTTGCGTTGCACTTTTGCTTACCGCCTTTACTTTGCCGTCGCGCTTTGCGCCTAGGCTCTTGCTTTTGCATATGTGTTGGTATTGCCTTGCTATTGCAGATGACGTGCAGGTTCTTGCTCTTTGCATATACCTTAAAGGCATCCTCGTGGAGGATGCAACGGGCATTTGTCACTCTTCCTCTTGCGACAAGAGTCCAGTCAGGAGCGAGCGACACATCCTTGTCTAAGGAGAAGGATACCTCGCAAGGATCCTGGCTCTTCGTGTGCGCAGTCCTGCAGAGTCGACTTGAGATTTTAGGGAGCTGCGTAAAAGCGTCAAAGACTGCTCCAAATCGAAGCATTTGGAAGGATGTGACTGGCTGGTTCTGCTCCCCTTTTTGTCTTATCCCGGGTGATACCGAATTGGGGGTTCGAGCGAACTTCTTAGCGGGTGTTCTGTTGAGAAATCCGTATCCCGTCTATCGAGGCCGGTATCGAGTCATGCGAGACATGTAGATACCCCGATAGCAGATGTGATTCGAGATAATCACATGCATAATATTGGCACAAGGTACTGTTATTTCAAAAGATAAAGTAAAGTTGATAAACTTTACATCTTTGTGAAACACTCCTGTTAAGACTTCTATTGAGGAGCTATACCCTCTTCATCCTAGAGTACTTGTAGTCGTGCACGACACTTCTAGTACTGCGATGATCGGATGAGACGGTCGTGCGACCTCAAATAGTGTTAAATGCAAAATATTGTAATCACATAAATGGCCTCACATTCGCCTTCACAGGCAAGATGCTCGAGTGGTTTAAATACCACAGCATAGAATGGGTCGTTAGTTAAGCAACCCCTAACGTAACTATTCGCTTTTATGTGTCTGTCAAGGGAGAGGACAGAGCGGTACAAACTCCAATGGACAGGTTGTTAACAACCACCATACGGGCAACGATCCGGCCTCCCCAGTCATTGGAGTTAGGGAAAAGGGGCTACATTAGTTAGTTCAACACTTCTGCAAAAGTTGGATGCATCTATGGCACAGCCTCCTTTGATAAATTCTCTCTCGGCTAAAGTCGTCCCTTTGGAGCAAACTCAACTAGCTATTCGGGTTATTGAAAATACATAGAATAACAGACGCCTGAACTAGTCTCAGTTGGTTCAACGTTCTGCCTGCGCGTACCCGCGGGTTCGTAATTATCGAAACATAAGGTCTGTTCACACAGGTCGTTGGGTCGGGAGATTCGCTTGCACTACTGACTCGCTTGCACTACTGATTCACTTGCACTACTGATTCGCTTGCACTACTGACTCGCTTGCACTATTGATTCGCTTGCACTACTAATTCGCTTGCTTGCTCGGTAGTTCAGTATGTTACTCGTTGAGTTGTGTACGCCTGTCAAGGCGTTACTCTAGTTGGTTAAACTGCTTACGCAGTTCTTTGCGGAGTAATAAGGAATAAGGAGTTTCTCATACTAGTTAAATGCTTATAATAATAGCATTATGCCAGTAGCTACATATTAGCATGTGACTTGCTTTATCCCTTGGTCGAACTGTTTGGTGCTTATTGTAGTGTAACACTTGTTGGCTTGCATCTTTTATAATTGATGTGATTGCATACGGCTCGTAATCTACGAACTGGTGGTAACTAAGATTGATGTGGTCGCTTGTCTTATAAGCTGCTTACATATTGTGATATAACTGCTGCCGCATGATTGCTTATAAATGGCTTGTGATGCAATGGTTTATGCCTTACGATTAATTTAATTACTTGTTGATGGACTGAGCCATTTTATGGTAATTGTATGTTTTACAAGCATTGTTATGAGTGCTCGTCTTTTTCAGTTGTTTTGTTTGGCTGACGGGTAGAGTTAGTTACTCTTCGCCCATAGTATCAACTGGATTGCCATATCTGCGCGTTCTCATGTGTCGTCTACACATGCTTTGAGGGTCTATTTGAGGATTGCAATATTCCTTGTGGCAATAACATGATGCGTAGGATTATATGCTTCTATGTGAAGTGATACGATGCATATTGCTGATATGCATGCTTGTGACCATATTGTGGCTACCGACCCCGAGGCGGTCAATGGTTCAGAGCAGTCGATTATTGAAGCATGTATCACTGAGTAGGGTGTCTGTCGAGGACCTGATCTCCAAAGGATTATCTGCGAGAGTGTGTATGATCAAGACCAGGTACCCGGCTAGAGTGGTAGATCCTCTGTGAGGATGTACACTGTCCACGAACGGGTAGCCGCAAAGACGGTGAACTCCTGTGAGGAAGTGTATGGTCCAAGACCAGGTATACCATCTAGGGCGGAATTCCTTGTGAGGTTATACATGTCCCAGACCAGGTGATCCGGGCGTTGATCTTGTTGTTTGTATTAGTGGCTATCGACCCTAAGAGCGGTCATTTGTGTGGATGCATGTATCGCAATGATTTTCATTGGATATGGCATTTGTTAGGGAGCGGTCTCCCAAAGGTTTCGCTGTGAGGTTATACATTTCCCAGATCAGGTGACCCGGCTAGAGTGGGAGATCTCTGTGAGGATGTACAATGTCCACGAACGGGTAGCCGCAAATACGGTGAACTCCTGTGAGGAAGTGTAGGGTCCAAGATCAGGTATACCCTCTAGGGCGGTAATTCCTTGTCCGTTTGTATATCTCTCGAACCGAACGATCCGACGTGGATCTTGTGTTTTTGCTTACCATAAAAAGTTATGGTGAGCTATGACGATCTTCTGAGATTGTTTGTGATAGCCAACTATGAATTCATAGTTTCGACTTTCTGTTTTAGCATGATTACATGCATGACTCAGGTGTGAGAATCAGATCGTTAGCGATTTGAGTTAGTGATCATGTTTTGGACCTTCTACGGAAGGGTGAGCTTTCTAAGAAAGTATGACGCCTTAGTGAGTCATAACCGGTGATAGTTAGCCGCGTAAGACTTTGAGAGATGAGAATAGATTAAGGTTGTTCAGGACAAGCGTTTGTTAGAAGTAGTGAGTGACAAACGATGTCCTGATGGTGATTATATGCAAAGACCTCGTTCTAGGAACGAGAACAAGCTTGTTGCGTAGTAGTTTACAGCTTACGATCAAATGGATCGTATGCTGCGTTGGTCAGTTGCACTGCTTACTTGCTTTGAACTGCTTACTGTTTGCCCTACTTACGCATTTGCACTGCTGACTCGCTTGTACTACTTACTCGCTCGCACTACTTATTCGCTTGTACTACTTACGCGTTTGCACTATTCACCTGCTTGCATAGCTTACCTGTTTAACTGCATAGTTGCTTTAAACTGCGTAACCTACTGAATTAAATATACTTAATTCAGTTTCTTGTAGTCTCTCTTGTGCACCTAATAGTTTTTCGCGAAACTAACCCATTCTATGGGTACAGGTGATAATTAGGTACACTACGGGCGATGGCGCGATTGCAAGATGGCTTCAAGACTTCTTCTTCCTGCTCTTAGCTCGTGTCCTGGACGCTATGGGTTTGTATCGGATTTTCCTTGGGATATCCGAATCTTGTGAGTTTTGGTTCTTTTAACTAACGTGCCTAAAGTTGTCAGCTTGCCTTATGATTTATCAAAAGAAAAATCTTTCGCTGATTTCATAAACAAACTCTGAAGGAAAGAGATATTTCTAGTCTCTTGCCTGTTTTTCTGAAAATGTTTGCAAGTGTGAAATTTGGGGCGTTACAGAAACAAACAATGAACACCAGCCTAATAGAAGATCATTGCAGAACATTCTCCATGTGTGGGGAAAGGTGGTGCTAGTGATTACAGGTTCGCACATATGGAAAATCCCATACTCAGGACAAAGTGAAGATTTTCAGTCTCAAACCTACAAAAAAACCTAAACATAGTAGGTCTTTGGCTTCTTTTAGCTTTTGCAGCCACTGAAAATGCATTCTCATAACTCCCTGGAAACCATAGTCACAAATATCGGTATCGGCTATATCTCGTCAAGGCTATTTCTCGCGATATTATAAGTTTGGTGATAAATCTCAAGGCTTAAAAAAATAAAAAATACATAAAAATAACAAAAATAAGTAGGAAAATAACATGTTTAGATAAATGAAATAAATAAGTAAAAAATGCAAAATAAAGAAGAAAAACACATTTAAGATATAGAAAATAAATAAAAACAGTAACAATAATTGATAAGCATCATGTCAGTTATGAACTATTCACACACACATTGGTACAGGTGCCAATATCAAACACAGATGTGAATTGTCAGACATGCCAAGGCTTCAAAACCAGAAACTTAGACATGGTTATGCATACATATATACGTACATATAATCATATATGTATAGAAGAAAAGTAAAGTTTTATTCAAATAATAGAGAAATAGAACTGGTGATGAGCTGTCACCGACAGTACAATCCCACAGTTCAGTTCAAATAAGTGGTATCAATCAGTGTAGCACAATCCATAACAAGCCCCAGTTTGGTCATTTTTAATGGCACAAGCCCAGATATGGCTTAGAAAATTAACGTGAGCAGTATTTGAGTCTCTTCCCTTTGAAGATTCATTCATTGTGATCGAACATGTGAACCGCCAGGCTGAAAGCAGCCACCACTTATAGATGCAGCATCATCTTTTTTTTTTCATCTGAAAGATGCTGGTCCCAACAGCAACCTCCTTATGCAGGATCAGCTATCAAAGAAAGGCTAATACGTAGCCATACAGTGAAGTAAAGAGCTTGAAAATCATAACTAAAGGACATGTTATGTTGCCTCCTTCCCCTCATAGCACATAAAGCATACACTAGCTAGATGCATGCTTTTTTGCTTCAAGTTGTCTTGAGTGTTGATTTTGTTCAGAAGAACCGTCCAAGCAAATATCTTGGCATTCGGTGAGGGGCCAATGTTTCTCTAGGAAACAGCAGCACCCTCACTTGAAAAAGTGAGTGATGGAGAGAAGTTATGGTGTAGGAACCTGAACGCTTACACCTCCACACAATAGAGTTTTCCATATCATTAAGGGGCCAGGCGGATAGCAGGTTAAACAAGCACTGCCATTTGCAATCTCATATTCCTTAAGGTTCCTTATGAACTCAAAGAGACCATCCCACACCTTGCTGCCAGCAGTGATCAACCAGAATCTCCCTTTGGCAATGAAGAACAGAGTAGGAAAGCACTACGTGAGGTTCTGCAATCAGCACCAGTTATCACTCCAAAACTGAATCCTGCTGTCATTAGACTCATTACCAACTTTAATGTCAAGCAAGGTTGTGAAGTCTTGAAGTGCCAATAACCATTCTCTCCACACCATGGAGGCTCTCCAAGAGTTAAAAACAGTGGCAGTGGCAGTTATCAAAGCTTGTATTTTACCTTGATTAGTCTCAACCAGGCCCTGTCCACCATGTGTAGGGCCCACCACCAATTAGCCAGCATTGCTAAATTAAGAAAATGCAACCGCTCCATATCCAATCCACCTTGATCGATTGGCAACGTAAATATATCCAAGCTGATCCTATTAATTTCCTGATTTCCTTGTCATCATTTGCATCTCTCCAAAGAAAGTTAGGCACAATCTTCTTAATCCTTTTTTCTGCCTTAGATTTTTTAAGATGGACATGAGATACATTGGGATGGAGGTGATAACATATAAAGTGATCCTCCCAGCAATTTATCTGACTATTTCTCAGCCCAATATCATGTAGTTTGACCACTGTCACCGATATCGCTGATATATTGAAAATATCATGATATTATCGGCTATTTCAAGGTAGCAGATAATATCGTGATATTTTTTAGAAAAAAAAATTTTTTTTAGTTTGCATTTCTTATTTTTTTGTTTTTTTTATCTTTTAAAACCTTTAAAACATGTTTCCTTATATTTTTGAAAGAAAAAAAATGCAAAACTTATTATTTTCTTAGTTATTTTGTTGTTATTTATATTTTTTAAATTTTTTAAACTCCCGAGATTTTTCAAGTTTACAAAATGTTTCTGGCATCCAATCTGTAAGGTTTATGGTATAACATTCAATAATTACAACAATCAAGACCACAAAAAAAGTAAATCACTCTATTGAAAGAAAAGAAATAAATTTCCGCATACCTGCAGATATGAGATTGCAACTGTGTCTGCACTGGGAGATGTATTGGCAATTATGTCCTCTAAAGCTCTGACCATGATCCCCCGTTCAGATGGATCTCGCTTACCCAGTTGTCCAAGCGTATAAGTTTTCCCACTACCTGTTTGACCATAAGCCATCACCGTCCCATTATACCCATTTAACACACTCTGCAAAAATAGATTCAAAACATAAAGCATATATTTAACAAAGCAAGGCTGATATATTCAATGGTAAAACCCACACATTAGGTTAAAAACAACAGGTCACATAAGTTATTGAGGTGACAATATCATCCTTTGTGGTCAGATTCAAGGAAATTAGTATCCCACTTTCACCACACAAAGACACACATAACCAAGAATTTAGCTAACAGAAACTTGCAATAGATAAAATAAGATGGGCCCCATGTTCTTGAATATTTACAAAGCCAAATGATAAATTGATAATTATGTGCAATTTTTAAATCCGGAATGAATAAACCATATAAAGAATACTTTTTCACCTCACTGAATGAAAATGACCCTATTTTTTAGAACTAATCTGAGCAGCAGCATGTCAAATACTATTCTGCCTGTTCGAAAAAGATAACAGAGTTAGTATTCATATACTAAAATTTCTAAAAATATATAATAAAAGACGGGGCACCTTTTAGTAGTCAAAAGCTCAGGAACTGAACTAAATATAATAAACAGCTTGCTTGTGTCAATACAATGTAGGGCATATATTTGAGAAAGAGATCAAGTTTAATCCTAACTTAACAAGTGTTTCCGTATAAAAGATTAAGATCTGACGCTCAAGTTGATAATGAGTTATATGGTCCAACAATCAGTCTGTCCGCAAGTTTAGATGTCATATTTGAATCAGAAAGATATTTTATAATCAGATATTGACTGCAGAAACACACACACACACACACACATATATATATATATATATAGAGAGAGAGAGAGAGAGAGTGAGAGAGACAACAGTAACTATTGCTCTACCATTAGGCTTGGAAAGGAAGGATAATAGATTTCGGTACATAATCAGGTTTAGAAAAAGTACCAAGGGTTAGCAGAGGGGATCAGCATTTCCTAACAAAAACTCAAAGATTATCAGCTTAAGTGTTGGATATATGCCATTTGAAACTTTACTATTGAGAACATAAGTGTCAACAAAGCACTTTCAATCAGCTATTTTATGAATTCAAATGCTTACCTCAACCACAGGCTTGGCAACTGCATCATAAACTCTTTTTTGAGCAGCAGCTTCTGTAAAAACTTCATCAAATTTGTAGGATTCTGAGCTCCAATTATTTTTTCTTAGTCTTAACCTTTTCAGCTGCAGAAATAAAAATATTGCTGAACATCACAAAGTTTCATTTTTAATCTCCATTAAAGAAGTTAATCAAGGCTAGTAATTAACTAGTTCCAAAATGCAATGAAATAGCAGCTATGTGACATGGGTACGGGTGTGGGTACGGAGGGTACGATACAGCAAGTTCGAAAATTGTGGGTACCGGGACATGGCTATATATATATATATATATATATATATATATATATATATATATATGTGGGGGGGGGGGGGGGATGTTTGTTTTATTTAAAAGTGTTTCAAAGGGGATGTTTGTGTTTTTTCTTTTTTATAAAGAGTACCGGAAAATGATTTTTTTTTTAAAAACAGGGGGGCGGGGTGATTGAAATTTTGTTTTTTATTCTTCAGGAAAGGGGGTACTTCCCATTCCCACCGCCCTTCTCTCTCTATGTGAAGAAGAAGAACGAGAAGGAGGAGTCGTTGATGCTCTCTCACACTCGATCTCGATGTGAAGAAAAATGAGAAGTCGTTGTTGCTGCTGCTCTCTCTCTCTCTCCCGATGCAATGAAGAAGAACGAGGAGGAGAAGGACCCTGTAACCAATGCTTCTCCCTCTGTTGATTGGATGAAGAAGACGGAATAGCAGAGGAAGGAGGGTAGAAGGTGTGGTGCCCGCCTTTCTCTCTCTTTTCTTTCTTCTACTTCTCCTCCTCTTCTTTTTCTTCATCTTTCTCCGATGCTCAGGAAAGGGGAGGGGGGGTTGTGTTAAAATAAATATATATATAATCCATTTTGTTCTAGTTTGCCCAATAGGGGCATTTTCATCTTTTCACATGTGCTCATAGTTGTTTTCTAGAAACAACTATTTTCTTAGTTTAGTTTTTGTATTTCTTTTTATTGTATTTTTTACCTTTTTTATTTTCTTTTTGTTAATACCATTTGGGGCCCCACTCATGGAGTCGTTGGGGCCCTAACGGTCATAAATATGACCGTTGGGAGCTCCCCAACAACTCTATGAGGGGAGCTCCCAATGGTCTCTCCTCTCTTTATTGTGTATAAATAGAAGGTGTTCCCCTTGGTTCTCTTGATGTATTTTACAAGCCTCCTTTAATAATATTTATTCTTTACTTGTTGGCATTGCCTTTTGAGGCTTTTTGTATTGTCTCATTGTGAACTTCTTGCTTATGTGCTTATTTTGCCTTTGTATTTGTCCACTATTGGACTTGGTTAATGCTTTTTCATCTTAAGCTTGTAATTCTACATACTTCATTACATGGCATCAGAGCAAGGTTGTGCGCTTGATCTCTTAAAAGGTGACAATTGAAAGATCGTGAATTGGGAATCAAGTTCTTGCCGCAATTTAAGTAGAGGATCTCTTTCATACTCTTTGTCATTCTTCTCTCTAAGTCACAATGGAGAATGAGCAAAAGATTGATCTCTCATTCAAGTTAAATGGTACAAACTACATGATGTGGGCATCCGCCATGGAGAATAACCTTAAAGACAAGAAGCTTTGGGGATATGTGATGGGTTCTATTCCGAAACCTCAACTCAAACTCACCAAGATGAAAGGAGGTCAAGAAAAATCTGTAGAAGGAAATACTCGCACAAAAGCTATTGAAGATCATCAATCCAAGATAGAAGATTGGAAAAGTAAACATGCCAAGATCCTTGCATGGTTTATAAATAATGTTGAGCTCAAGATATGTGCCAACATAGCTAAATTTTGCAAGGCAAACGAGGCATAGTTTTTCGTAAAAGGTATGTATACACAAAAAGACCTTGCAAGGCAATTCTTTCTCCAAGAAAAAATATGTACCATTAAACAAGAGGACATGGGTGTCTGTGATTGTTTTAGCATTCTTAGTCTCTTATGGGATGAACTATCTCTTCTTGAACCCAAGTGGGTTGCAAGTGAAGATGTTGAACTAAAAAGAAAACAAATAGAAAAAGAGCACTTTTTCCAATTTTTACATAGGCTTAGGCACGAATATGAAAGTTAGATCGTCTCTCCTTCATAGATCTAAGCCTCTACCTTTGAAAAAGGTCATTTCCGAAATATGCCAAGAGGAGATTTGTCTTGATATGATAAAAGGAGGAGATGAATTGTTAGTCATGTCCAAACCCGGCAATCATGTCAAAACATACAAACCTCCACACTTTGGGAGGCAAAATAGCTAGGCTACAAGAAGGCTATTTGCCATCATTGCCATGAACCGGGTCATATACGGCCTAATTGTCCCAAGTTATATGAAAATCCAAAGAACAAAGTTGCTTCCATTGAAGAAACCACACCAAGGAATGAAGAATTAATTAAAGGAAAAGATTCATTTTCTCTAGCTCAATTATTGGAGGCACTTCAAATGCTACTCAAATCTTCATCTACATCGGGTACCGCAATATCCTCATCTTCTACTCCAGGTATGTCTTCTTGGATCCTTGATTCGAGGGTCTCCTTTCATATGACACCTCTTGAGAATGGTTTATTTGACTTATACACTAATTCAAAAATCTCCTATGTTTTAACTGCCAATGGAACATCTTTGCAAATTAAAAGTGTTCCTCTAAAAAAAATTTTGTGCCAAAAGTAAGGGTTGTTCCTCAACTAAGTTTAAATTTTCTTTCTGTCTCAAAAATTTTCGATCATGTATGTGGAATCTCCTTCTCATTTAAACGTTGCTCTGTGCAGGATCTTCGGTCCGAGAAGCAGATTGGGCAAGGCCATAGGAAGGGAGATCTCTACTACATGAACTATCTAAACCTCCCTCTAAACTCTTTTTGTAATTATGTCCAAGATAAAGATATTGAAACTTGGCATAAACGACTTGGGCATCCAAGCTTCTTAAATATGTATCTTCTTCTCTTTGGAGAAACATTTTACAATGAAAAAATTTTAGTTTGCAAAGATTGTATTTTTTGAAAGATGAAATCTATTCCCTTACCAAATAGAACATTTGTCTCTAAGAGACCTTTTAAATTAGTGCATTTGGATGTTTGGGGACCTTCTCCCGTCATATCAAAAGGAGGATATTCATATTATGTTACCTTTATTAATGATTTCACTAGATATGTATGGATATACTTTCTTAATTTCAAATCCGATGTCTTCTCCTTCTTTAAAAAATTTCATATGATTGTCAAAAATCAATTTCAAATAAACATCTCTATTCTTAGATCCGATTCGGGTGGTGAATACTTATCAAATGAATTTTAAAATTATTTAGAACTAAACGGAATTTATTACCAAAAATCATGTCCTAGAACTCCCCAACAAAATGCAATAGCTGAAAGAAAACAATAGACATATTTTAAAAACCACTAGGACACTACTTATTTCTAAAGACATTCCAAAAAGCTTTTGGGCCGAGGTCGCTCTAACATCAACTTATTTGATAAATAAAATGGTCTCAGCATCTTTACAAAACATATTCTTTTATGAAAAATTATTTGAAAGAACACCTGACTTCAATCGGTTATGGATCTTTGATTATAAATGTTTTGTGCTTTTCCACAAAACAGATAAATTGTCTCCAAAAGCCATTAAATGTGTATTCATGGGTTATGGAGAGAACCAAAAAGAATATAGATTTTTTTATCCTAAGAATAACCAACTATATGTTTCTAAAGATATAACATTTTTGAAAAATAAAAATGGTTTTGAGAAAACCAAAGAAAACAATAAAGTTGATTATACATTTTTATTTGACCTCTTGCCACAAGAAGAGTTGAATTTTTGTGATGATTCTTTGGATGACATAGGGGATAATCCTTTAAATATCAATGAAAATGGTGATGATAATGTGCATGAAGAATCACCTATAAATAATGATATTATTGATAAACCTATGCAAACTTATACCCGGTGTGAACAAAAGAATCTTTTAAATCATGGTTTTAAAACTCGCCGAGTCAACTCGGTGACTCGGCTGACTCGGCTCGGCTCGGCCCTCCAACGAGTCAACTCGGCAAGCTAAACTCGTTCTGCGAAAACTCGGCCTTGACTCGGCCTTGACTCAGGCTGACTCGGGTTGACTCGGGCGAGTTTTGGGCACTTTTTTCTTTTTCCATTTTTCAAAGGCTATGGGCATTTTTTTCATATGTAAGTGTTCATTTTTCAAAGAACAAATAGCATAATAACAATAGGCTTACCAACTTAATATAAAATCACAAAATTAGTAAAAGTCAATCAAATTTCACATGTCCATCATTCATTCCTTTTGGTAGCTCCAGGTAAGGAATCAAACCCAGTACCCCTCAATGAACATAGAGTGAGTGAATCCACTAATCCAGCTAACATAATTGATCCCTCATGCAACCATCTCTGAGACATACACAATAGTTGGCAGTCAGCCTGTTCAAAACCAACAGCATAAAATGCCCACATTTATCATTAT
This sequence comes from Nuphar pumila, assembly GCF_984573655.1. Classification (NCBI taxonomy): domain Eukaryota; kingdom Viridiplantae; phylum Streptophyta; class Magnoliopsida; order Nymphaeales; family Nymphaeaceae; genus Nuphar; species Nuphar pumila. The sequence continues at coordinate 69,442,480 of NC_143264.1, read as the reverse complement.
AATATATATACATTACAACATTCTCATTATCCAAAGCTTATATGCATTTATGTGCAGATATATAAGGCATGGTCCAATCAACTCTACATCAGAAACACACTTACAAATATCAAGATAAAGTTCAATGTTCCCAAAATTTTGCAAGGATTTTCTGAGGCCCTGCAACACAACAGCTATGTCCATATATTCAGGATGTAAACCATGATCGAGCATGGCTATTAAAGTACTTGAAGCTAGTAATTAAGTCATTCTTTATATATTGTCTTGAAAGACTTGCTCCTGCTTGTGTAGTTTCTTTAGTAAATGTGATATTTGAATTAAGAGCAGTTTTACTTGATGTTATTTTACTTATTAATCAATTAAACTAGTAATTAAGTCATTCTACAAACCTTTATATGTTTAAATGACAATTTATATATTGTCTTTGTTTTAAAATCAAAAGTTAACAAAACCCGGTCCGAGTCACCGAGTTGACCCGCCGAGTCACGAGTCAATAAAGAACGAGTCGAGTTCCGAGTCACGGGTTTTAAAACCTTGTTTTAAATGCTTTAAAACAATATTCTCAAAATCCATCATTAGAGGAAACCTCCCTTAGGAGATCCAATCGTATCTCCAACCCACCAAATAGATTTGTATCTTATGACACATTAACACCAAAATATAGGTCATATCTAATTGCATTGTATTCCTATCATGAACCATCACATTATAATGAGGCCAAAAAAAATTCCTTAATGGGTTGAAGCTATGAATATAGAACTTAATGCTCTTGAAAAAGCTAAAACATGGAAAATAACTTCATTACCCATAGGAAAGAAATCTATAGGATGTAGATGGGTTTTTAAGGTTAAAACCAAGAGTAATGAGTCTCTTAAATGATACAAAGTTAGGTTAGTGGTCAAAGGGTACTCTCAAGAGTATGGTATTGACTATGAAGAAACATTCACCCCGATAGCTAGAATGACGAGTGTTAGAACCCTCATCGTCATTTCATCTATTAAAAAATGGCTCATCTATCAACTAGATGTGGAAAATGCTTTTCTAAATGGTGAATTAAATGAAGAGGTTTTCATGGATCCTTCGTCGGGATTTTGTATTGAAAAAGGTAAAATCCTAACTTAAAAAAGCTTTATATGGTCTAAAACACGCTCCAAAAGCTTGGCATAATAAATTTAGTAATGTAATGAATCAATTAGGTTTTCATTCTTGTTATACTGACACTGTTTTTTTTGTTAAAAGTATAGGTTCTATGGTTGTTATTCTTCTACTTTATGTAGATGATATGATTATCACTGGAAGTGACAAACAAGGATTCGGTAATATCAAAAATATTTTAAAAGAAAACTTTGATATGTCTGATTTAGGTTTCTTAAGATACTTCTTAGGTATTGAAGTTGCGTACTCTTACAGAGGGTACATTCTTTCTCAAATGAAACTTGTTGTTGACATCTATACTAAGTCTAGTATTTCAGATGATAAGAAGATAGAAACCCCAAAAGTAATTAATGCAAAATTGAGACTGAAAGATGGGACTCTACTCGAAGATCCCACTCCTTAACGCCAACTTATTGAGTCACTCACATACTTATCCATCACTCGACCAGCTATGTCACACGGACTCGACTAGGTGGTCGATGCACCCGCGTTGACATGCCCCAACACGGGTGCAGACACAGGTGCGGCTTCGGTCAACGCACCTGGGCCGAGTCTATCCACTTTATAGACTCGGTCAACGCACCTGGGAGAGGGGAGGCAGGAGGTCGGCGACCTCCTGTCGGTGTCTCCGACGAGCCGGGAGACGAGGAGGGGGGGGGGGGGTGTCAGGATTTACCAGAGGGGAGTGAGGCCGCCGACGAACAGAAGAGGACGAGGGAAGGAGAAGAAGAAGATGACAAAGGAAGAAGAAGACATGGAGAGGGGGAGAGGTCACCTGAGAAGGTTGCGGCGACGTGGCTCCGACGATTGTTGCCGACGAGGAGAATCCGTGGAAGAGGAAGGAGGAGATACTAGTCGGGGCTGCCTGGGGGTTATCGGGTGTGTCTGCCGAACACAGGGAAGAAGAGGGTGACAGAGGGGGTATGAGCAAGGGAGGAGAAAGGGAGGGCTCCGGCAAAGCTGCCAGAGCGGGGGTGGTGGTGGTCGGACAGGAGAGGAGAGAGGGCAGGCGGCAGAGGTGGGGAGGGTTTTCTCGAATGAGAAAACCCTAACCGCCTTCTGTTGCTTTATAAAAGCACAGAGGGAACGGTAACTTGGTCTGGATCCGGGTCGGGTCCGGATCTGAGTCGGGTCCGGACCCGACCAGGGTCCAATCATTTTTTTCTATATAACCGAGTCCCCGTGTCCAAAATTTTTGAAATTGCGCCGCACCCACACCCATGTGACATAGTCGACCAGATATAGCTTATGCAGTTCACTCCGTCAGTCAGTTTCAGCATGCTCCTACTACTGTGCACATGAGTGTTGTCTTGAGAATTCTCAGATACATCAATAATACTATAACCAAGGGGGTTTTTCTATCCTCATCTTCATTTGATTTACATGCCTATATTGATGCTGATTGGGGTGGAAATCCCAATGATAGAGTTTGAACTACTAGTTTTTGTATATTTTTAGGTGACTCTATGGTTTCATGGAGATGCAAGAAGCAGCATAAAGTATCACTATCCTCAACTAAAGCTGAATATTGTACAATGGCTACTACAACTATGGAGTTTATGCGGCTTCGAAGTCTTTTCAGTGATATGGGAATAATCATCTCCACTCCTTCAAAAATGTGTTGTGATAATAAGAGTGCAATTTACATCGCAAGTAACTACACCTTCCATGAGCGAACTAAACATATCAAGATGGATTGTCATTATGAACGTGATGAATATCTGAGAGGAACTATTGCATTGTTGTAAGTCACATCAGAGTACCAGTTGGCGGATTTCTTCAGCAAAGCTCTTCCTACTCGCTTTATTTGTCTCCTTAGCAAACTTTCGGTTATTTTCCTATAAGTTTGAGGGGGAGTGTTAAAATATATATATTTGTATATATATACTCATATATATATATACATATACATATATATAATCCATTTTGTTCTAGTTTGCCCGATAGTGGCATTTTTGTCTTTTCACATGTACTCATAGTTGTTTTCTAGAAACAACTATTTTCTTAGTATAGTTTTTTTATTTCTTTTTATTGTATTTTTTACCTTTTTATTTTCTTTTTGTTAATACCATTTGAGGGGGCCACTCATGGAGTCGTTGGGGCCCAACAGCCATAAATATGACCGTTGGGAGTTCCCCAATGACTCTATGAGGGGAGCTCCCAATGGTCTCCCTTCCTCTCCTTATTGTGTACTCTTCATGTATTTTACAAGCCTCCTTCAATAATATTTGTTCTTTACTTGTTGGCATTGCCTTTTGAGGCTTTTTATATTGTCCCATCGTGGACTTCTTGCTTATGTGCTTATTGTGCCTTTGTATTTGTCCACTATTGGACTTGGTTGATGCTTTTGCATCTTAAGATTGTAATTCCGCATACTTCATTACAGTTTGTCCCACCACCTCTCTCTCTTTTGATTTGATGAAGGTGAAGCAGAGGAAGAAGGGTAGAAGTCTCTCTCTTCTTCTTCTTCTTCTTCTTCTTCTTCTTCTTCTTCTTCTTCTTCTTCTTCTTCTTCTTCGCTCTTTCTTTTTTTGAGGGTTTTACGAAACAACAAAAAAAGGGAGAGAATTTTTGGGTTTCGGGTTGGGTCTAGGTTGGACTGTTAAAATGTATTGTGTATATGACATTTGCATTTTGTGTGTGTATATATATACATATAGTTCAAGTTGTGTATGTAAACTGAAATACCCATTAGGGGTATTTCAGTCTTTTCATGTTGTAATAGATGTCAGTCCAATAGGGACTGACAAGTTTCTATTTTTACTTTTTTTTTATTTTTCTTTTTATGTGCTGATATAACAGGGATGTTGGGAGCTGGTCCAACTAGTTGTTGGACCAACCCCAACGGCTAGAAATCTAGCCATTGGGGTTGGCCCAAAAGCTAGCTCCTTAAGCATGGGAGTGCCTATATAAAGGCACTCCCTCTATTGTATTTGGTATGCTTGTTTCCAAGCATTGTTGAATAAAATCCCTTATTATTTTTTATATATTCTTGCACTCTTTTGAGAGATTGTGTTGACCCTTAGAAGCTCTTTATATTTGGCCCATTACAGGCTTTTGTACTTGTAAGTGTGCACCTTTCTAGCCACTTTTGTGGCATTGTATTTGTGCACTTGTTGTTTCATTACATGGTATCAAAGCTTTTGGTACTCTTGAGCAAAAGCTTGAAGAGGAGATTCTTAGGATTGATGAAGCATTGGTTTGTTGCCTCGGGAAGCATGTCATCAAACTTCTTCAACAATTTTTCTTTTCTTCTCTTCTTCTTTCTTCTCTCTTCTCGTTCTTGTCTTTACTTTTTCCTCCGTTATGGCCGATAAAGAAATTGTAACGATTGTTCCCGTCAAATTTGATGGGAACAACTACAACATGTGGACCACGGCGGTAAAGAGAATCCTCATGAGTAAAGACTTATGGCATTTTGTTGATGGATCCGCATTGAAACCACAACCAATTCTCATAAAATTAGTTGTTGGAGCCGATGACGAATCAAAGGAAGAAAGCCTTAAAGGATTGAAAATAAAAAGGCTATGATTAATTAAAAAAACCTATTAAAGAGTGGAAAGTAGGTCATGCCAAGGTTATTTCCCTCTTTATGGGTAGTATGCGTGAGGAACCTTGCTCCGACATCCTTGAATTTAAAAGGGCCAATGAGGCTTAGGAATATGTTAAACAAACATATACCCAAAAAGATGTGGCATACAAATGGGATCTCAAAGACAAGGTACATAATTGCAAACAAGGTGATAAGACCATGAGAGAATACTATAGTACCCTCAAGAGGCTTTGGGATCAATTGGCTAAACTTGAGCCTATATGGGAAACATCAAAGGATGCTTAAGAATGGAAGAAATACAAGCAAAAGGAACAATTGTTCTAATTTTTTACAAGACTTAGACCCGAATTTGAACAAGTTTAGGTCAATATTATTCATAGAAAAAATCCTCTTTCCCTACATGAAGTCTTGGCTCAAGTATACATGGAGGAGACAAGACTAAAATCTATGTCCGAAACCAAGGAGACAAAGGATAATGTGTTGGTCGTTTAAAGACCGGGTGCCAACACAAATGCCTATAAACCACCCCATTTTTTAAAGATTTACAATGGAAAGCCTAGAAATGATGACAACAAAAAAAGAACTATATTGACTTGTCATAACTGTGGAGAACTGGGCCATATTAGTCCATTTTACCTTAAGTTCAAAGGAAGAGAAGACAAAAAGGTGACATCCATGGGAGCATCTCACGAAGAAAGAAGTGAAACCAATGAAGAGTCTAAATCTATTGGAACCATGTTCTCTCAAATCATGGAGACCCTTCATCCACTAATCAAAAATGTTTCTCTTTCCGGTGCCACAGTCTCTACATCATCGCCTCCCGGTAAGGTTTCATGGCTTTTGGATTCTGGAGCCTCATTTCATATGACTTCACACTCTTTACTTTCTGAATATTGCACTAATTCAACACCAAGAAATGTTTTTACCGCCGATGGATCCTCTCTTAGCATAAAAATCAATAGAAATTTTGAAAACTCTTTGAAATTCTTTATTCCAAAAGTTAGACTTGTCCCAAAATTGAATTTAAATCTTTTGTCCGTTTCACAAATTACCAATCATGGGTATAGTGTCTCATTCTCATCCAAAAAGTGTTTTGTGCAGGATCTTTAGTCCGAAAAGTAGATTGGGGAAGACTATAGAGGAGACCTTAAATACATGGATCATCTTATTCTTCCAAAAAGAAATTTTTGTTATAATGTTCAAAATATGTCACATATGTGCGGGTGCGGGTGCGGGTACGGGTGCGACGATGCGGCACTTTAAAAAAACTTGGGTGTGGGGGTGCGGGGAGGGTATATATATAATTTTTAACAGTTTTAAGTTAACACTACGTGTATGTGTGTGCATTTATGTATTTATATATATATATATATATATATAATATAGATAAAAATAGACTTGATTAGGGTTAACTGAATTTACTTTGGGATAGAAATAGACCTCAGTGTGGTTGACTTCACCTAACACAAAGGAAGCTATATTCAAGTGTCGCACCCTCCTGGGTGCAGGTGCGACGCGGGTGCGGTGCCCTGTTAGAAGAATCCGTGTGACATAGTTTAAAATGTAAATTTAGTTTTATGACATCAAAAATTGAGACATCCTAGTTTGTCAAAATTGTCTCATATACCACATTTAAGCAAATTTTGGAATGAAAAATTTTATTGTGAGGATTATATTATTGGCAAAATGAAGGTTCTCTCCTTTCCAAAAAGAACCTTCTTTTCTTCTAAACCATTTGAATTAGAGCATTCGGATGTACTAAAGGTGGCTTTTCTTATTATGTAATATTTTTTTATGACTATATAAGATACTCATGGATATACTTTCTTAGGAACAAAAATGAGGTTTTTGAGAACTTTAAAAAATATCATAACTTTATCAAAAATCAATTTGAAACCAAAATTTCTATCTTCTACTTCGACTCTGGGGAGAATTTATGTCAAATGAATTCAAAACTTATTTTGAAAATAATGTAATTGTTCATCAAAGATCATGTTCCTATACTCAACAAAACGAATTAGATGAGTAAAAACATAAGCGTATAATTGAAACTACTAGAACTCTTAATTACAAAAGATGTTCAAAAACATTTTTGGACTGAAGCATGTTTGACTTCTGTATATCTCATTAATCGACTTCCATCTAAGTTTCAAAACATTTCTTCTTATGAAAAACTTTTTAAAATTTCTCCTGATTATCTTAGATTAAGACCTTTTTTATGCAAGTGCTTTGTTCTCAATGACAAAAATGATCAATTCTCTCCCAAAGCCATACCATGTGCTTTCTTTGGATATGGAGAAACTCAGAAAGGGTTTAGATGTTTTGATTTAAAAAATAACAAACTATATATCTAGGAATGTTCGGTTTCTAAAAAATGAAAGTTTTTTCAAAATGTATCTGAGAAAGACTGAGTATTCTTTTTTGCTTGAATTATTGCCTCAAAGTAAGGGTTATTATTTATATGAGAATGATAGAGACAAAGAGCCTCAACTAAATCAAGATGGTGAAAACATTGAAACTGGAGGACCTGGTATAATTCAATATAGAAGACGTGACAATGATAGTCAACCAAATGCCTTATAAAGGTACTCTACCTTAGAAAATCAACAAACTGAAACAATCAGAAGATCATATAGGACTTCTAGACCCCATGATAGATTTGTTTCATATGAATCATTTTTTCCTAAATATAGTGCTTGTCTAGCTAGAATTTTGGCCTATTTTGAACCTAGCACATATAAACAAGCAAAAGAATATCCCGAATGGGTGAAAGCCATGAATAAAAAATTAGGAGCACCCGAAAAATCCATGACTTGAAAAGTCTCGAATTTGCCTAAGGGTAAGAAACTATAGGTTGTAGATGGGTGAATAAAGTCAAAACTAAGAGTGATGGAACCCTAGAAAGAAACAAGGTCAAGTTAATTGCCAAAGGGTATGCACAAGAATACAGGATAGACTACGATGATACATTTGCCCTAGTAGCTAAGATGACTTCAGTTAAGACCCTAATTGTTGTTGTTGCTATTAAAGGTTAGCCTATATACCAAATGAATGCAAAAAATGCCTTTTTAAATGGAGATCTAAAAGAAGTTTATATGAATTCACCTCCTAGATATGAAATCCCCCCTGGTGAAGTACTTTGATTGAGAAAAGATCTTTATAGTTTGAAACAGGCACCCAAAGCTTAGTATGATTACTTTAGTTTTGTTCTGCTAAAGTTTGATTTTAAATCTTGTTATATTGATACTGCTATGTTTATTAAGAAATTTGATGCAAGAATCATCATACTTCTCTTTTATGTTGATGATATGAGTATTATAGGTGCCAACAAGCAGGGGATAAAGTATATTAAATGTATCCTTAAAAAATATTTTGAAATGATTGATCTTAGATTTCTTAGATTTTTTCTTGAAATTAAGGTTGTTTATTCTCCTAGGGGATACTTGCTTTCTCAAACCAAGTTTGCTAATGATATTATTGACAGGTCAGACATTACTGATGAAAAAAGGGTGGACACACCTGAAGTTATTAATGTCAAGATGAAGATTGACAATGGGACACCTATGTATGATCCTAATCCATATTGCCAAATGATTGGCGCCCTGACTTACTTAACTATTACTAGGTCTGATATTGCGCATGCAATTCATACTGCTAGTCAATTTCAACATTCTTCCACCACAGTTCACATGAGTGTTGTGATGAGAATTGATAGATATTTACTCTATCTCTAGAGGTCTTTTGTTATCCTCCTCTTGCTCTTTTAAGTTGATTGCTTATTCTGATTCAGATTGGGAAAGAGATCCAAATGATGCTCTTTTAAGTTGATTGCTTATTCTGATTCAGATTGGGAAAGAGATCCAAATGATCGATACTCAACTACTGGCTTTTGTGTTTTTATAGGTAACTCTCTGGTGTGGTAGAAGTGCAAAAAGCAATTGAAAGTATCTTTATCATCTACTAAAGTCGAATATCGTGCAATGGCTACAACCACATCAGAGATCGTTTGGTTGCGAAGATTACTTGAGGACATGAGCGTTCATCTTGAGACACCCTCCGGACTATGTTGTGATAATAAGAGTGCAATATACACAGCTGGCAACCATATTATGTGTGAAGAATTTTTTAGGCACACCATCACTCTAGCTTATGTTACCTCCGAGTATCAACTAGCAGACTTCTTCACCAAGGTGCTTCCATCACCTCGATTTTATTTCCTTTTTAACAAACTTTCGGTAATCACACCATAAGTTTGAGGGGGTGTTAAAATGTATTGTGTATATGACATTTGCATTTGCATTTGTGTGTATATATATAGTTCAGGTTGTGTATGTAAACTGAAATACCCATCAGAGGTATTTCAATTATTTCAGGTTGCAATAGATGTCAGTCTAATAGGGACTGACGAGTTTCTGTTTTACTTTTTTTTTTATGTGCTGATGTAACAAGGATGTTGGAAACTGGTCCAACAAGCTATTGGACCAGCCCCAACGGCTAGAAATCTAGTCGTCAGCCCCTTAAGCATAGGAGTGCCTATATAAAGCCACTAACTCTATTGTATTTGGTATGCTTGTTTCCAAGCATTGTTGAATAAAAGTCATTATTATTTTTTATATGTTCTTGCTCTCTTTTGAGAGATTGTGTGTTGACCCTTAGAGGCTCTTTGTATTTGGCCCATTAGAGGCTTTTGTACTTGTGAGTGTGCACCTTTGTAGCCACTTTTGTAGTATTGTATGTGTACTTGTTTCATTATATGGACCCGACCCAATCTAGGCCCAACATGCACCCGTGCCACACCCGGAACCCGTCCCCATGTCGAGACGGGTACGTGGGCCATTTAGTCGTGTCTATGTGACATAGAATAGCAGTAAAGAGCATATATATGGTAGCTTCAATATTATTTCACTGACACATCTGCTTCAAAGTAGTCTGTATAATATGAAATGGGTGAGGCTAGTTTGAAAAATTGCCAACTAAACAAGCTATTTCACCATAAGAAAAAATTGTTAACGCATTCATTTAAAAAGCTCCACATGACATACAACATATGTGTACTCATATATGCACAAGAAAAAATATGCATGTGTAAAACAAACACATAATGGGCACACAGTAAAAACAAATCAATACATGTGCATGTGCAGAAAGTCAAAGGTGTACAAGCGTTCATGCATGCACCAATGCACACAGCAGCAGAGAAGCAAAATAGAAGCATTGTGGTTTGTGCTAACTAATAATCAATTTATGATCCAAATTTTAAAAATTTATCATCAACGTGGGAAGCAAATGAAATCAATTTCATGAGGGGAAAGGAAAACCTCGGATTGTAGTTCAATACAATCAGCAAAATCAGCTGAAGCAAGTTCTTCTGCATTTTTTGGTCGAAGTCTCACTGATACTCTTACTCTCCCCGGAGCTGTGGCATATCACATACTAAAGTCAGGCTCATTATAAAATGTATGCACCAATCTAATGTATATTGGCAAAGGAAACAATTAAAAACATACATATTTTAAATCATTCGTTATGCTTTTGATGCTGGGATGCATCATATGAGAAACTGTTTCCAAGTCGGACTTCAAAAGAAATATGCAATCATGTTAATTACCAAAACTTGTCGAAAACATGCAACCAGACAATGGAACACATCAGAATGTATCCAGTTATTAACAAGTAGATCATGAACTACAAAGGAGCAAAACCATAAATAGTACCAGTAAGAATTAAATATTCTTGGTAACATATAAAGTGTCATTCAGACACAAGCCGCAGGTTCAGCACACTGCCAGGCACATATAATTCAAATTGCACATACATAAACACACGATATTTGGTTTTGATTGGAAATAATCAAGAGAAATGAAAAACAAATAAGTCAAACACTTTGTAATAGCTATATGCAATAAAAGTAGTGAATATGACCACTTAGACTTGCAACTCTTATGCCTAAAAAATTTATAAATTTAACTGATGCTTGATTTATGAGGATTAATTCTATACAGGATGGCTTTTGGAAGCCCTAATCATGGAGGTAAGCAACTTTTCATTCACATGTGACCATTGTTATGCATGATACCTGTCTCCATCAATGGTGATTGACACTGATGGAGTTGGTACACCCTGAGAAGGTGTCACTCCAACATTGCTGGAACCTTGCTGGTATAGCCTTCCATGCAGATAACCTTGCTACCATTGAATTGACTTTAGACAGTTTGACCAAACAAATGCAATCTTTTAGTCTGGGACCATTTCAATGTCAGACTGGCTGCAAAGTAGTAGGGCAGCACCAACCATTGCAATGTCAGGATGGCACTAGAAAATACTAGAGTATGTGTCGCACTCAAATGACAAACTATTTTTAACGAAATATGCAGAAAAACAAAACAAGCACTTCAAAGGGCTTACAATAACATAAACACAAAGTGCGCATACACAAGTCCACCAAAGGACAATAAAAGGTGCCAACATAAGCAATACAAACAGCCATTAAGGGCAATACCATGCATTAAGGCACAAAAGCAAGAATAAAAATAAATAATATTTTATTCATAATATACTCACAAAAGGAGTTAGAATGCTTTAGAAGAACATTAGTATTACAAAGGGGAAATCCCCCATTTATAAGCACAAAAGAGAAGATATGGGAGGCAGTCCAGTGCCTCCAATTGGGAGCAGTCTAACAGCTAGTTGGACTGCCCCAACAGTCCTTTGACTGATAACAAAAATAAAAATAAACAGAAAATAAAAAAATAAAAAGACATTGCAGTCTCTACTGGATTGCGCCTATTACATCAAAGGAAATGATTGAAATACCCCTGATGGGTATTTCAGTTTACACACAAAAAGAATATATATATTATACAATATCTTAACAATAAGGTCAATACATTTTAGCACTCCCCCTCAAACTTAAGGTGCCATATACCGAAAGTTTGAAAATACAAAAAGAAACAAATGGAAGGATCCAAGTCTTCAATGATAATCTCCACCAAAAAGCCTGCATTGGCTATCTCCATCTTCATAATGCATCCAAAATAGAATTTCTTTCTCAACCCATAGGATCTTTAAGAACCTACAGAGAGAGAACAAAACAAAGGTTCCAACTACACGAGAAGATATCCCAACCAAATAGTTATGAAGTTTCAAAACAAATATATATTTTGAACAAGAATAGCACTCAAGTAGAATTTTTCAAACAAAGTAGCAACAATTTTAGAAACATTAGACAATCATTAAGAAAGATAAGAGGAGCATATTTCAAAAAGAAATCTTTATGAAATCAAATTTAGACAATCATAAACCCAAAATCAACATATTTTTCAAGAAAACAAAAATATTAGAGAATTTAATCACTGAAATAAATTATCAAGAAGAGATAAACAATCATGAATAAATAATATCCCAAAGGTTTTAGAAAAGCACTCCATATGAAATAACAAGTCATCAATTATACTAAGCAAACATGACAACATGTATATAAAATATAACAATTCAAAAAGAGTCCTCAAGAAAAGAGGAGTTAATTAAATTTATGCACACAACAATGTGAACAAGAGAATCAATATGAAACATATATATATCAAACATGTGCAACCAAGGCATATCATGATGTAAAACACGCAAGACAACCATCATAGAACAAATCTAAATATCCTCAACATACACAACATGCAATTAAAGCATATTCAATGCACATAACAATGCATAAAAATATGTCAATGAATAAACATTTCCCATACAAGGGCAAACAAGTAGAAAAACTTTAAAAATTTTATGGAGAGATTTAAGAAATCTCACATAACAAAATGAATGATATTTGCAAATCTCAACACCAATTTGCTCACCACAAACAATCACCTCACTAGACCTCAAAATTCAAGTGTATCATCTACTAGAACAAAAGTACAATACAAATGTCAGTCATTACCAAACCAGTGACCATGCACCAACAAACGGGTAATGAAAACTGACTACAGCAGCTACAACTACAAGAGGTGCACATACCTCGTCTCACAAATGATTGTAAAACTGCAAATCACACCAATGGGTGCACATTCAGCACATTGAAAAATAACATCTCTTGTCTACATAAAATGACACTTAAATAAGAAGCATAAGAGGAGGAAACTCACGGGGTAAAAAGAGCTTGTAATGAAAATCAAACTAATGACATCAAGAAAACAAAAGAAAAGATTTATAAATTAAGGCAGGGATTTAAATTTTACAAACTTTTGAAACACCATGGTTTCAAAAACAGATAGCCATCACAGATAAACATAATTATAAGCATTTATCATAATAACAATGGCCAAAAATACAAATGAGTGATACAACACAGAATCAGAGATCAAACAACCGTCAGTCGGAGTCAAACTATAAGCCAACAATCTAAACTGACAAAAAATCGAGGTGCACATAACTCACCCCAACAAACATCATTGGTTCAACAAAAGCAACATGGATCCAAAGGCCAATCAACTATCAATCAGATCCAAGACAAGTGTCAACACGACACTCATAAACTTTGATAATTACATACTGATAAGATGACTTGAGGTGCACACATAACTCACCTCAACGGCTAACTCTGACCCAACAACAATAAGGCCAAAAAGAAATGATGCATCATATAAAATTCAGTGATGGACAAAACAAATGCCATAAGAAGGCAATATGAGCTTACATAAATCAATTTTCAAATAAGAGTTCATATATAAGAACCGATTTGAAAAAACAATGTTTCAAATCAAATCCAATAAAGGTAGATGAAAACTTAGAATGAATATAGTGTAATCAAATGCACAACAAGATATCAATTGATGCAATCATATGCATGCCATGGTCAATATAAGCAAGCTATATAGAGATCACATCAACCAATAAAGGTAGATGGAATATAGTGTAATCATATGCAAACAAGATGTCAATTGATAATTTTTCATAAACCTTGTGTAAGCAAAGGCAATCAAGATCACATTAATAACAATGAGCATGGCCAATATAAGCAAGCTATATAGAGAAATAACTCAATCTAGATTAAAAACCAAGAGTCATTACGAGACAACAATGGCATATAACATTAAAAAGGGCCAAGACACATATAGAGATTCTCAAAGAACCATATAGAAAACCAAGAGCATACATGAGTACAACTAATTATGGATACTCACAAAGAGATCAAAATTCTTGTATATGCAATAATCTAATAACTTTAAAGCCACATATCCTAGACAAAAGCTATGAAGAATCACATAAGATATACATAACAACACCATGATTTCAATAAGATACTAACATACCCAAAATATTCTTTGAATTACCATGCTCACGCAAAAGCCAATAAAACAATAGGTCACTTAAAAAAAAGAATTTAAGAAAAAAACTCTAATTTTAATTAATTTGAGAACACGTATAATTTTTCAACACAAAATATCAAACAACAATTTTGAAATGGCACATAAAACATGCATAGATATATGTCCACGACACATAAATAATGTATATGATATGCCGATAGAGCAATCTCATGAGAGCATACAAAACATTCATGGTATGACTAATGAACTTAAAATTATGATAATTCAAAATATAAAACATACAAGAATTTAAAAATTCTTAAGGAGCACATCTCAATGAAAGCGCCACATAGAATTCAAAGAACATGTTTTAACACGTGCATAAAGTCACCAATAATCATAATGGTGTTAAGAAACCCAAAATAAATATATATACTTTGAATGAACATGTACACGAGAGCATAAAATTATATATTTTTATATTAAAAATAATAATAACATGGAGAACTTACCATAAGGAGCTCAAGAATAGACTACTTGTGAGTTAATGTCAAAAAAGAAACACAAGAGCCATTAAAATAATATTTCATTAAAAGACATTTCACAAAACTCTAATTTTAATTGATTTAAAAAAACACATTTTACATACCCAAGAAATAACCATAATTTTTTAAACAAATTTTGAAAAATATATCATAAATATCTTTTAAATATTAAATGAGAGATACATACCAAAAAATGAGAGCCTCGAGTCCAAGACATATATCAATCCAAATTTTTCTTTCGAAGCACGAACTCGAACAAGATACTAAGATCAAGAATCCCTCGTTGTGATACCATGTAATGAAATATGCGGAAAAACAAAACAAGAGCCTCAAAGGGTTTACAATAACATGAACACAAAGTGCACATACACAAGTCCAACAAGGGTCAATACAAGGTGTCAAATAGGCAATGCAAACAACCATTAAGGGCAATATCATGCATTAAGGCATAAAAGCAAGAATAAATATAAATAACGTTTTATTCATAATATACTCACAGAAGGAGTTAGAATGCTTTAGAAGAGCATTAGCATTACAAAGGAGAATTTCCCTATTTATAAGCACAAAAGAGAGAGGATATGGGAGGCAGTCCAGCTGGCTGTTGGACTGCCTCCAACGGTCATATTTATGACTGTTGGGAGCAGTACAACAGCTAGTTGGACTGCCCCAACAGTCCTTTGACCGATAACAAAAATAAAAATAAACAAAAAAATAAAAAGATAATGCAGTCCCTACTGGACTGTGCCTATTACACCAAAGGAAATGACTGAAATACCCCTGATAGGTATTTCAGTTTACATACAAAAAGAATATGTATTTACATATTTATATATATATATAGAACTATATATATATATATTATAATATCTTAACAATAGGGTCAATACATTTCAACACTATTTACCTACGTATGTACATATATAATCCATGCAGACTGCTGTGCAAACCAGCAAAAAAAAAATGAAAAATGAGTCATTAGCAGTGATTAAACCACCTGCAAAGACAGACTTTAGAAGCATGGTTTGACTGTCGCTAAAGACCAATTTTTTTAGTTTTTATTTGTTTAACTTGGTAAATGCAGAGTTCACACACACACACACACACACACACACACACACACACACACACACATATGCATGTGCCTACATATATATGTATCATAATCACATATATAGGTCTTGGCTATATCTTGGCAAGAACAATCCCAATATATTATAGATTCTGTGATAAATATCAAGAAAAATTCAGCACTTAAATATCTAAAAATTATAAAAAATAGAAGACAAATAAGAAAAGACGGGTTTAGCAATTATCTTTCTCCAAAATGTAAATAAAAGAAATGAAAGTTTTTAAACATAAAAAGTATAAATAAAGAAGAAAATCATGTTTAAAATACAGAAAGAAATAAACCAAAAAGTGAAAAAACATATATATCATGATAATATTTTGATATTATCACACTAATATCATGTTACCTATATCATTGTTTTTTATCATATCACAATATTTTCAAATAACAGAGATATATGATAATGATACACATGCATGCACACATATGTATCTTCATTTATTAGGTTTAACTTTTTTTTTTGCAGCCATATCATGAGGCTTGTACATCCATATGGAATTGGCTTTCATAGCTTTATGTGGATCTTAACTTTTCTTATTGGGAAGTAAAACTTTTACTAAGAAATAGCAAGCGGTAATGAGATGTTGCCAGAAATTCAAGATAAAAAGACAGAACAGAAAATATAGAGAAAATAACAATGTAAAAGTGATGATATGTGAGTTACATTCCCTAGTTTACAGTGACAGATCCATCTAATATGCTCAACTACGCAATATCCTTTAGCATATAGAAGAATTTGAGTTTGGATTTTCCATGTAAAGCCCTTGCTTTCACCTTTTCCCCACTAAAGCTCTTCTCTTTCCATTCGTGTTAGATACACACCCTTCCTATATACGATTTATGAGGTGGCATTCGTATGGGTTTGGGACTTCTTTGTATTTCGGGTCCATTTTCTTGTATTGCTGTTCTACTTGCATTCGATTTGGATTTTATAGTTTGCTCTGTTTATATCCTTTGAATTTCGGGTTGGGTTCATGCTTGTAGTATGGATCTTGAATCCAACACATTGTGGGAGGGATACTTAGGGTGTAAGCCTCATCCAAGCCTATATACAAGGGCTCCACTTGTATTTTTGAATATCTTGGAAACACTACACCTTCAGCTCTTCGCTTGAGAATGACTTTGGAAGGATCCTCCCCTCTAAATGAGGAATTAGCTCTTAGACTTTAGACTTTTAGCGTTTAGGACAATAAACTCCATTTTTAACTCTTCATCATATATAATATCACCTTTCCTAAGCATCCTACATGTCCCTATCCATCTAGCTAGATGCTCCCCCCTAGTTCTCCCTCTCACCTTTCAATTTCCACCAAAACCATCCAATTTCCCTCCATTTCCTCTGCCTAAAACCCTAGATCATAACAGTTCATGCCAAACATACCACCAAGCAAGGAAAATCCACCATCTCCATTTAATTTTCCACTTTTTTACCTTTCTTCCTAACCCATGGCACTAGCAAAACTCATCTTAAAGGCTTTATTTCCCAACAAACGAATGACCAGCCAGACCAAGCCCAATGCAAAAGGCTGATAAAGACATTGCAAGTCCAAAAGAGGTGTCAGGTTGTTTCCCCGCCATTATAAGACATAATGCACCAGCTGACCAAGCTGAACTGCCTTGAGTCATGACCTTATCCAACGAAATCAACCATGCAAAAGAGACTGTGCTCAGGTTGGGATGGGTCCCCAAATTATTTTCTTTCGGAAAAAGGAATGTGAAGGCAAAAAGAGATGGGTAGCATGCTTTGACCGCAAACATTCCATTCTTGGTGCATCTTCAGCCAATAGAGTCCTCCAAAGTATTTAGTTCAAGATTGGCCAGAACCTTGTATAGAGCTAACCATTCTTCTATCTCTTTTAGTGTGTGATTTCTGCAGAATTGAATATCACATGCACCTCTTCTCAGCCAATATGCAGCCACTGTATAGCCTTTTTTTGGTGGCAATGTTATGTAGATTAATCCGGATTTCAAATTACCATCACTTGCCCCAGAATCTAACCAGAACCAAGTGCTATTTCCATTTCCAAACTTAAGGATGCTTGCTCTTTAAAATCTGATAGCACTTTACACCACCCCTTCCATATATCCCGGTATCTATCCCCTAATGGCTTCCAATCGTGGTTAAAAGGAAGACCCTCACTTTATATTTTTCCTTCATCAAACAAGCCTACCAGCTAGAATCGAGTGAGAGTTTCCACCACCATATATTCAAAAGTGCCTTATTTAATTTGCCAAGACTCCTAATACCGAGTCCTCCTTGATCCATAGGAAGGGAATCGGCATGCCAATCTGCCAAATGCAGCTTATTTCTCACTCATACCGTTCCAAAGAAACACAGTGAAGGTCCTTACTAACCTTTTCTCCATCTTCCTTGGGAGTTCAAAAATAGTTAATAGGTACAGCAGAATGTTGTTAAGCACATGTCTGATTAGAGAAGTTCTGCCCAGTAATGAAAGGTATCTTGTTGTCCACATTTGTAACTTGTTCACTCTATCCACTACTCTGAACTTGTCTTTTCCAAGTAAAGTCGATACCTCACACAATGAGCATAGCTCCATGATCTGAAAGAGTTCTAGACATCATGAAATCGAACAATAATATCATTTGGGATGAAGAATGCTGAAACTTCTTCAAATAAGAGGGGTGATATGTTGTTGTTCGACTAATTAAATTTGTCTCCTCCTAGCAGAACCTCCACAAGTTGGCAACGATCCACAAAGCTTACCATCTTATAAGTCCAGACTGGATTATTGCCTTACAAACTCAAAACGACAATTAAAGTAGCTACCTATGCACCATGGCCAAGTGTTGCTTCAACATCCAATCAACTCAACCCAGAAATCTCCTCTGGGTGGTTGCCATGATTGGTAGTCCAAAATGAGGATTGGGTCTAGGTGAAGGCAAGGACACCTCTACTATCTTGATTCTTTGGACCTAGGGCCCCAACTTCCTACTGGCCATGAGTGTATGGCAACAATTTTGAAACTCCCAATACTGTGGCATCAACGACTCGGCCATGTCTCTATTTAAGCCTACAAAGGTCGGATTGGCTATGGTGTACCGTGTTTTATAGTGATGCTCCTAAATTTTTATGGACTGAGGTTATGTACACCATAATTTTCTTAATTAACAGACTTGCTTCAGATGTTTTCAATGGAAATCCACTTTTGAGCAACGGCATCCCCCATGCGCCAGAGGGATTCGATTATGGGCCTCATATTGACACAGAACCCTGCTGACCACATGGGTAACAACCGTGGTACTTGTACTAGAACATGAAGGTTTAAAGTCTTTAGGTATGGCAGTTCCTAAAAATTGGTACCAAGTATAAACTTTCATAAAGATATCTATGAACTAAAATAGTTAAATATGCATGTTTGATCAATCATTATTGCTCGGAAAGAAAAGGAGAAGAAAGCATGAGTCGAAGGTGTTTTAGAGGAAAGAATAACAGAAGGGGAGGAGGCAAAAAACCTTCATCGTCGTCAGTGGAGGCAGTCCTGGCAAGGTTCCGCTTGGCGGGAGAAGGCGAAGGCTTTCTTCGTGCGGCGGAGTGAGGGCCGTTGGACTTGGCCTGCTTCTCGGAGCGGGACATGCTCGACGATCTGGCCGCCATATCCAATGATGGCCTTCTGTTTGCGAGGAGGAAGAGGATGGGAAAGGGAAGGAACGTCGCCTTGGTCGTCGTCGTCGTCATCTACAAGGTCACCGGCTGCTGCAGATGGAACGTGGGCATGAAGGCCGGCACGTCGCGGAATGTGGGCATGAAGGCCGGCACGTCGCGGGGGAATTTAAAAAACAAAAGCCGCCCGAGTAAACCGGGCCCGACGACTATCCGATTTGGCTGCGTTCTCTCTCTCTCTCTCTCTCTCTCTCTCTCTCTATATATATATATATATATATATATATATATATATAGAGAGAGAGAGAGAGAGAGAGAGTAACCTGCAACAATTAACGGTTGTCACGACCACCCTAATTGTTGTTTACACTTAAAAATATCTTTTTTTATATTTTTTAAAATAGTACATCTTTTTTATATTTTTTAAAATAGTACATTGCTTGTGCATTCTTGAGTAGTTATTATGTGCAGTATGTTTACAAGATGTTTCCAATCAATTTCAATATTACATTTAATTATTCATTAAATTATCATATATATATATATACATATGAGTGTTTGTATTGATTCATGCAATTTAATCTTTAAAAATATTATATATTTATATATAAAGCATGTATATAATATCACTATCTTGAATCAACAATTCAGTGGTTAATTGATCATATATGTGTGAATCATGTTTGTGGATAACTAATCTAAAGATAGATTTACATTCATTAAATTGTCATATATATATATATATATATATATGTGTGTGTGTGTGTACATGTGAAGCATATTTGTAAGATAATTAGTTTGATTCTTTAGATTTATTGATTAATTTGAATGTGAATTTGAATGAGTTTGAATTTTGAATTAATTTTACATTATAAATTGAATGTGCAAGATAACTCATTTGTAAGATAATTTGAAGTTTGAGTTGGAATTGAAATATGAGTTTGGAGTTGAAATTGAAATTGAAATTTACAAAAAAAATATTTAGATTACTAACTTTGTAGTTTGAAGAGTTTTTTGTTGAATTTGGGTTTTATATTTTAGACTTTTAATTAATTTAAGTTTGAATTTGATTTTCAAATAAATTTTAATCTTTGAACAATATTTGAATTGTGAGTTTATATTTGAATTATAATTATGAGATTTGATCATAATTTAAATGATGAATATAAACTAAAAATCATTTTTAAATTTGATTTTGGGTTGTGAGTTTAGATTTTCATATAAAACTTGAATTTAAATTTGTATTTTAATTTAGAATTTTAATTTTAAAATTGAGTTTGAATTTCAAGATGAATTTTCTGCTTAGATTATAATTTGGATTTGAATAGGTTAGTTTTGAATTTTAAAATTGAATTATGACTTTAAATTTGAATTTGTATTTAGCTTTTTAATTAAGAATTTGAGCTTTAATTTTTAGTTTGAAGAGTTTCTACTTAAATTTTATATTGTGAATTTTAAACTTCAAACAAAATTTGAATGGTGAGTTTAGATTTAGATGTACATTTGAATTTGTTTGGATTTTAATTTAAAGTATGAATTTATATCAATATTTTAATACTAAGTTATATGTTTTCTTATGAGTTATGAAATTTGACTGATTTTATGCAAATCTTATTGTGATTGCACTATTCACATGCTCAAGAGTCGAATGATCTAGCATGCATTATGCATTGGTTCTACTGGTTTCAAGCACATTCGTGGTTATTAACACTATTAGATGAAGCAAATGATTGGCTTGCTTGAATGCATTTTAAAAAAATCTTAAAGGTCACACCATGACAAATCCATCATAGTCTCATAAATTTCATGGTGCAGTTATGAAATCCAGCAACCAACATGTTTAAGATCTCTGGTTTTGAGATGACCATTACCTTAAAAGATGTATCACGCATCATTAGACTGAAGTGCTATGGAGAGCCAATAAATGCACTTCGGTTTGGAGATATGAAATATTAATGTAAGGTTTTATTGGGAGCACACGATGATACATTCAAAGGTGAAAGGTTGGATTTATCATTATTGAGGAAGATATATGGCAATAAGGCGAAAAGAACGAAGTAAAATATATCTTGTGTTGGAGGGAAGGTCGGACCTAGGGTAGAGAGGGAGTTGAGGGCATTCTTGTTCTACTTCTTTGGCACTTATTTCTTCATCGACAGTGGTGGGAAATCGATTCATGTATCATATGTGCAACTGCTTCAAGACCTGGATCACGTCGATGAATTTGCATGGAAAGCAGCTTCACTTTCACACTTGTTGGTAACATTGAGTCAAGTGAAGTGTGAAAAAAAAACTAATTGGCATGTTGGTGTTGTTGGAGATACAAATATTGATTTGATTTGATTTGTATGAAAATATGATTTTGTTAGCTTTATTTAATAATTTGTGTATTAATTTTTGTATTGATCATTGCAAGTTTGAATATGATAAGCACATTTCTATTGGGAAACCCCTTGAACATGACTCAGTCCTTTAATTTCCAAGTATTGCTATGTAGACCATGTCACATGCTGAAGAGGAAGAAGGGGAGGGAAAAAAGTTGTGTGCTAACCGAATCACATGTATGTATACATTGAAAAAATGATTGTACTTTTATAAATATTGTAATATATGACTAAACATGAGTAAAACTTCATTCTATAAGTAGCATGGTGTCCTTACGAAAATGTAATGGAGGATGATGTAGGGTTCCAAGCCATAAACCTCGTGAGGAAGAACATTTGGTTGCATAACTTAAATGAAGTTAAATATTAAATGGCCAGTCAACTGGTTTGGTAGTTTGGGTATGCTCATCAACAACCCCGCCACTCTCTCGTCATTAGCATAAATGTGTCAGCCTGTTTGAAGGATATGTCGAATGATTACCCCACGTTATTCTCCTTCAAACTTAAAAACTAGCATGACGGCGACAATGGCATCAACTTATATTTCATGGGACTCCATCATCATGAGAACATGCCTATTGACACCTAGCAATTTCATGATTAAGAGGGTCATTGAGATGGTGATGCACTTATACATATATTAATTTTGTTTACAAAATTATTTTCATTAAAAATTTATTACCTTATACACTTATATATATACTTTGATTAATGAATAAAAGGATAAGGATCAAATAAGGGCGAGGAGACGGAAACAATGAAGGACTACAAGTAGACAAAGTACATACTCAACTGTTGCAAGAGTTGGAATCCATAGGTTGCAGGATCTGCTTGAAGAAAAGGATAGAGAGCTCTATAGCAAGAACTTCATTATACATAGTCTACAGGAGCTTTTACAAACTCAGGAAAAGTTGTTCTCTAGCAAGGATAGGGAGCTAGAGGAGCTAAAAGCACAAGTGAAATAGTTGCAACCTCCACAACAATCACCCCTATTTGTTTCTGTTGTATAGATACATTCACAGACATATGTAATTTGTATATTCGTTTGTTCCATTATTTTAATGTATAACTTTGTAATCAAAGTAATTTACAAAACATCTAAATACAATATTGTCGACTCAAAAAATCCCATATTTCCTTCATGTCAACTTCCTCATCAAGGCTCCTTGGTGCTTCCTTCTCTGCTTTCTTTTGTTTATTTTCCTTTGCCTTCCTTTGGGCTTCATCTTTTTCCTCAATTTCTCGTAATATTTGACCATGCACTTCATGCACTTTTTTTTATTAGTCTTAAAAATTGGTTGTTAACAAATAACTAATTAGCTTACATTACAATAATACAACAAAACATGATATATAAAGACGTATCTACATGAAATTGAGTTTCACGTTTTTGCCTAAGTATAACATGTACATCAGAACAAATATATTATGATCAATCGTATAAACATCAACAACATTTATACGTACATATTGAGTTTAGACACATGCGTAAAGTAATTAATTATTCTATTGTTGAGAAATGTCATTCATATTGATCAAATCATCTAATTAGAGTAAGTGTCGTAGCCAAAGTATTCTGCAAAAAATTTAACCTACAATCCAACATTAATCCTACATAATACGAGAGGGAAATAAATACATTATTGAATAAGTAATGAGTTCGTACTAGATTTTTGATGTTGTTATCTGCATTATATGTGATCCCCGTGAAATTGTAGAGCATAAGCTCATTTTCTTTTATATTTGTCTCCCAAACCCAATATTGATTGCCTCAGTTTAGAGGAATTAAGATTTGCAACATATATTGAGTTCAAGATATAAGTACATATTGTATGTTATATAAATATAAATATAATTATGTATTGTTGTTCAATAGATACCTTGTCATATTTTTCAAAAGGATACAACATGTTTTAGTTCTTCAAGAAATAATGAACCCCTTCTTTCATATTGGGACATTCGATCATTTGTTATGAATAATGTTAAGCAGTTGGTTTCTCTTAGTCAGTAGAAAAACATGATGAGTAGTACTTTAGAGACTCACTGGGAAATACTAGGTAAGGTAAATGGCCTTCGTTTGTTGATTTCCTGTTGTCATGTCCTAATTGTGATTCTGAATAAGTGTTTCTATGAATCTATTTAGATGTTACATAATTACCATATGTGATACGTTCATATTAAATCCAAATGAGTCACATACAAATATAACAAACAAACAAATAAATACGCAAACCTAACACTTACTGATCAACAAAGTGTTCATGAAGAAATCATGCTCGGGAATCTCTATAACCACTCTTTCTATGTTGATAGATGTCATAAATCTATTTTCATGATCAATTACAAATGAATATAAACGCGTACATGTAGCACCACTAATTGTATATACACATAGCTTATTTCATTATACATCTTACCATAATTGAATTATTGCTTTAAGTTGGCGGTTTGGTTCCCTTCCTGTTCATACATTTTATTTTAAATAACACATTTTGAAAGGCCTAAGATACACATAGAAACATAAGACATTTAAGCAATCATTAAAAATTCTCGATAAATACATATAAGCAAACAATTTATAACAAATTTCACAAGAGGTACTCAGACATACTTATATGTGTGCTTTCACATGTTATGGTCAACCTCACTATATATATTGCACTTGTATGACACAACATCATTTGTTCTTGTCATATGTCTCTTCACCTTATGCCGCCTTAGTTTACGCATTACCTTCGATGGATATATGGAAATAAGAGTCAATTGAGCATTGTGTGTGACATTATTTGACATCGATATGAATAAAGATATATGATATGCATGTAGATACAATTCAAGTTTGAAGTACTCATCACAGTAATCTTCTAGTAGCTTGCCCTCATACAAAATGCATTCAATCGCATGTTCGCATGAAATTTTGCTCACCTACCAATATTCACAAGAGCATTGCATCTTCTCGAGATCAACACTGCAATCGTGAGATTGGTCACGAATCTCATACTAACGTCAGTAGCAATATACGACAACCATACATAGTTGTTGTGCATTTATCTTCCATGCATCTACCTTTTTTTTATCTCAAACACAACAACACCTAACATTTTCTGCCTTATATTATTTATGTTATCAAATAGTTTCATCAACATAAGACGAACCCTCTTCAGAAGAGGCACTAAGAGCTTGTCATGTATGAGGAGAATCCAGGAATTGAAGTACTTTGCTATATTAGATGTTAAATACCCATGTTTTAAAAAAAAATGAGATGCAACCCAAAATTTAGGTTTTATGTTAGTGACAATATAAACATGTGGTTGTATCTTGTTCCTGCTTTTCTTTCAAGAAAATAGTTACACTTTAGTTTCATGGTTGCTCGAATTGCGCTCCACCAAAGTGCACTAAGTGGTAAATCAATTTTTTTAGAAAAGTTTTATGCCAAGTGTTTTATGCAATATCCAACATGACATATAGAAAACATGTGAGAGCCAACATACTTTAGCCCTGGGTGCCTATATGAGATAATAGTCAATTTTGTTTGCTGACTAAACTCGTCAAAGTACTTGAATTCATGTTTTAGAAACTCAAAAAACCATGCTCATGACTTCTTTGACTCTTTATCTACAATTGCAAATGCTACGAGAAACATCTCACCACAATGATCAATATTATGAGCTCACAATAATATACCCATGTATTTTGCTTTTAGGAATATGTCATCTACCATAAGAACTGAAAGCCACCCTTTTAGTAAGTCATCGATGTATGGACAGAAAGACAGAAACATGTACTTAAATCGATATTTTCTATCAATCTTAATAAACCTTATCGTTCATGGGTTTCTCATCATCAAATGATCCAAATAGACATAAAGCCTATTGAAGAAGTTTTCATATGAACCATATAACTCTTTCTTTGTGTGTTCACGTCCACACTATGTTTGTTTATAACTAATCTTCACACCTTCCTCAAAATTGATGTCATTGATGATTTATCTTGAAGTCATATTCGGATTATCATGCAGGCGTTTGCAAATAACACCTACAATCCACACGACAAACACTCTTTTGATCAAATATTGCCCAATAATCTGCCACATATATGTATTTTTCATACTTCTTCAATTAAAAGAACGTTTCTACGCATACCTTTGTGCAATGAATCTTTCAAGGCTAATCACCCATAGTATGTGGGTTCTTTCTCATATATACAATAATCACTCTATTATTATGGCTCCTCATGAATTTTGATTTCCAATTATTTATGATCACATGATTTTAAAAAACTCACAACAGTGCTTTAGATCATTAAACAATTGTTTGATAACAATGTCTTCATCTTGTTGTTAGCCATTAGAGTCTTGATCATAAGTCTTTTGTTTCGCAACTTATCAATCAACTAAGATGTCTTCACTTTAAAGATTTTCAATTGCCCAACATTGTTTGAGAATCCATTGAACGAAAACCTATTCAACCACGTCTCATTAGTATAAAAATAGAAAATAATTATATTACCCAATAAATATTTATATAGCTTATACAACATACTAATGATTTGATTTTCCAATTGTCATTTGTGCATCATTTTCATTTGTTATTAATTATTTCATGACATCATTATGTTTGGCCTTTCTTATCCTTTATGAGTCATCCTCACCCGACATGGTATAATCATTATCATCGTTCGATTGTCCATTGTCAACATAATCATCGCTATGACTAATTGACTATTCAGATGCACAAACTAAATCAAAAGTCATCTTATTTATCACTTTATTTGTTTTCACGCATGCAACATTCTTGTATATCTAAATTTCATGATTAACCATAAAAACAACACCTTCATCATCACACTTACGTCTCAAGCATAAATTGCAAAGTCCAACAACTTGTACATAGCTATGTCATATGCTCTAGAAGGTTGGATGTGATCGAAATTATTGCAGTGGAGATAAATAACATGAGTTTGCTGATGTAGCTCCACATCATCTGATTATGTACAGGATCAATTGTTTATGGAGGTTCTTTATTGTTTGCAGGTCGAACATCTATATTCTTAATTGGTTTGGGTGACTGCATGCCCTTTATGTGCATGCTAAGAATATTATTACTGCCCACAGTTTGAGACAGTTGGATGTTCACCAAATGACTAAGCTCAATATATGGTGCATGAGATATATGCACATTTTTCACAGGATTCTCATCATCAACTGCTTCTTTTACATCCCTTTCAAATGCTTCTTGTTTAGATATGAAAACAACTATTCCTTATTTAACTTTGTGAGTCTCCAAGTAAACATTATCACTAAATAACATTGATTTTACATTATCATCGTCCAAAACAGCTATCTATATTTGTTACTCGTGTATATTTGCAAAATAATTGTACGGAAGACTCAATAACTCTCACATATTTGGTTTTACGAGACATCAAATCCATAAATTTCTTATAGCCACTATTTTTAGAGAATATTATAGATCTCTAATTAGTATGATCAGTGCTATGATAGTGTACTTTAACTACTTCAAAGGTCATCATTAATTGCCCACATCAATTACACAACATATCATTCATCTAATAAAAATAGCATGTGACAAAAAAGGTCATCCATATATCCTTCGTACATTCAATTAACAAAACTACCTACAACAACCACTATGAAAATCAACTACCTATAAAAACCTTAACCCCCTATTAAATACTTGTGCACAATCAACCCCAACCTTATCACACTAATTGAATGTTTGTGCACAGTCAACCATAACTCCACGACAGAAACTGCTATATGTTTAATAAACAACAAAAAAAATAAACATAAATCATCTACAACATCAACATATATATGTAAAAAAATCATAAAAATAGTAAATCCTAAACAAAAAATTTGGCTCCAAATATTAAATAAAATATATGAAAACATATATAAATCTTTCACAATAACAACCAAACATAAATAATACAAGATCATGTTAAATAAATATATATATAACTTAATAATGCAAGAAATATATATTGTAGCTCACTTTAAGACCTAACCAAAAAATGGGAAAGTTGACCAAAATGATATCGCAACATCGCCAAAATGTTGCAAGATAATTTCACAGAAATCACTGTAAAAGGGAAAAGGAAAAGGGTTACAGTTGTAATAAAAAAAAGCACCACAATAACTTTATATATGAATCAACAAGC
Source organism: Nuphar pumila (assembly GCF_984573655.1). Lineage (NCBI taxonomy): Eukaryota > Viridiplantae > Streptophyta > Magnoliopsida > Nymphaeales > Nymphaeaceae > Nuphar > Nuphar pumila. The sequence goes on along the minus strand of NC_143264.1, from coordinate 69,414,613 downwards.
ACGCGAAAGTTAGGGACATTCATAACAATTTTTTGCGAATATCAGCAGACATTTACGGACCTCCTCGAGGAGTATTTAGTTAAAAGAGGTTTGTAGATTATATTCATGAATGTCTTACTGTATTTGTGAAGGTCTCATAAGAGTGTGAACGTCGAGAACATTTACAACCGGTATTTGCGAATGTCTCCTTGTCCTTCCGGCATCCCCTGCCTCCTCCTATTTTTCTGGCAGGCAGGGGTGAAGCCCATGTCCCCTCTTTCCTTTTTATTCAAGGAGGGGCCTCGCCCCTTCCTGGTTCCTCTTTCCGGTAGGAGGGGTGCAGCCCCCCTCCCCTTTTTTTTTGTCAGACCAGTGGTCGGTGGACAGGGGTTGCGCCCTTGCCCCCTGCCCCTTCCCTTCTTCCTTCGTTGATCGGTGGGCAAGGGTTGCGCCCCTTCCCCTTCTTCCTTTGTTAATTGGCGGGCAGGGGCATAGCCCTGCCCTGTTTGGGGACTCGGCCCTTTTTATTTTTGAGCATTTTAGTATTTTGGGTTAAGTTCTCACCTTTTATTTTTTGTAGCTTGCGCAATGGATCCCACTCATACCCCGAGGCCCGAGCCTTTTGTCACTTACACTTGAAGGCATCCGCAACCCCGAAACTCCTCAAGGTAGGGAAAAGTTTTGCAAAGGACAATGGACAAACTAAATTAAGCAACTAACACTAAAATGAAAAAAGGATACAAATATATATATGTATGCTTTTAATTCAAGGATGCGGTTTTATGCAAAAAAATTTATTATATATGAAATAGTAATATTTGTGATTTTTTGGTGGTTTCAGTTCCACCAAAATTTTGCAAATAATTTTATGCGAGTTCATGAGTTTTCGCATAAAAAACCTATGATTATGGATTTAAGTGGGTGTTGCACATAGCTGATGGGCAATATAATTTTATCACAAAAAAGTCTAAATTTGCAGTTGTGAAGGGTAAAAGGGTTTTAACAATGTTGAATATTTGTGATTTTAGACATCAAAATAATATAAAAAATTACAAGGTTTTTAGGGAATCATGTCAAATTAGTTATACAATACGAACATTTTCCAAAAAAAAAAAAAGTTGGGGGAGACAAATATCAGGTAAGATATTTTTTTATTATAAACCACCTTTCACAAATATCATATTGTTTTACATATATCCTCAAATTGCATAAATTTATGTGTGAAACTCCGCTTAAAGGGAACCAACAAAATCACAAATACACTATTTAAATATTTACAAAATTTTTATTGTATGTGATTTTTCTTAATAGTTGGAATTTTGTCGAATCATATATATACTCATTTTTGTCCAAGGGTTTCTTATCGTTGTTTGTGTCTGCAAAGAACTTCTCTATAGAACCCTTGCGGCGATTTCTGCATTTTGAGGAGGTTACAGTATCAAACTTGTAATCAACTTCCCCATCAATAGGTTTGAAAGGTGAGTTACATACAATATATACATGAGTATCCCCATGCGTATTTTTGTTTAATATGGCATCCTATAATATTGGGTTGTGAACGGGTTCAACTCATGATTATTGAATATCCTCATGCATATTTCTGTTTGGTTGTTGCTATGAATTTTTTTGTATTGTCATCAACGTCCCCAACTACCAGATTTAACAATTAGGGTTTATTATGTTTACAATTTTTTATAAAAAAAATTATATATTATTGTAGATGATTTATAATTGTTTGCTTGTCCTTTAGTTAATATTGTTGTTCTTGTGTTGGTATAATGGGGCTAGGGTTCACTATGCAGAATAATTGAAAGGGCTAAAGTACACTATTATGGTTGTTATAGGCATTCGATGACGGCATCTGAAATGACTAAAGTACAATACCTTATACCTTATGTCAGATTACATTTATTGGAAATCTTTACTAGTCTCTAAAAATATTACCTTTAATTAATTTACAGCTTTGATGTCTCATAAAACTGGATATGCGGTAAACTTATTGAGCCTTCGATATAGTTATTCCCCAGACAACCAAGAAATATGGATAGATGTTGAGGAGAATGATGGTGTAGAATCGATGTCAACCAATAGTGATGTTTACTTGAAAGTATCCAAAGTTAATGAAGGAGCAGTTATACAAGAAATAGTTGATCAATGAAATGATGTAAATTTCATCAAGAAAACACATGTATCTCAGGCACCATCTATTGAGCTGAGTCCTTTGCCAATTATCCAATTGTGCCAAACAATGGAAGATATTGATGTTGTACATGATCGGCAGATCACTGCATAGGATATGAAGTAACATGAAAAAAGAAGTGCCAATGATTTTCATTATAATAATTTGAATGACATGTAGCTTTCTCGAGTATACGCCAATGCTAGGTGAAAGTTATAACTTTGATTTAATTTATGGTTGAGATGTAGGTGTGATGTTGAATATGATTGTTGAAAATGCAAGAATGATGCATGCATAAAAGCAAATGAAGCGATAGATATGATGATTTTTTATTTACTTAGTGCAATCAAACAGTCAATTAGTGATAGCAATGCTCATGTTGACAATGCAGAATCAGATGATATTGATGATGATGAGTATACCATATCGATAAGAGATGACAAAGACAGTAATGACATTGGACAAATAAGGGCGGGTGAAAGCAATGCAATGTGAACCCTTGGTTCTCGTTTAATGGGTTCTCATACAATGAAAAGCAATTGAAAATCATTAAAGTGGAGACATCGGATTTGTATGGGCAATTGCGTAATGAAAGACTTAATGATTGTGAACAATTTCAATGGCTATTAACACACTCAAACAATCGAGAAATTGCTTTGTGCAAAATGTTTAATGATTTTCAGCACTGTCATGAGTTTTTGAATGATCATGTGATAAAAATTAACTATAAAGCAAAATTCTTTAAAAACTGCAATAACATAGACACTATCGTATGCACAAGAACGAACACTCATATGACGATGATTGCCTCTGAAAGATTCATTATATAAAGGTACGCAGAGCATGTTTCTTTCAAGTGAAGAGGTATGATAGCGAGCATACATATGGTGGATCATTGGGCAACCATGTAATGGAGAAAGTTTCTTCCAAGTGGATTTCAAGTGTTCTTCACAAACACATGCATGATAACCCGAAGATAACTTCAAGAAAAATTATGAATGACATCAGTCATGAGAAAGGTGTATAGATTACTTACAAACAAGTATGGTGTGAACAAGAACACACTAAGGCTGCATTATATAGTCCATTCGAACAATCCTTCAAGATGCTTTCCGACTATTTGGATCATCTGCTGAATGCTAACCAATGATTGTTAGGGTATATTAAGACCAATCATAAAGATCGATTCAAGTACATGTTTTTATCCTTTCGATCAAGCATTGATGAGTTTTTCAAATGATGCCATCTAGTTCTTATAATAGATGACACATTCCTAAAAGGAAGATACACAGGTATATTATTGCCGACCCATAGTATTGATCCTTGTGGTGAGATATGATAGCATTTATGGTTGTTGATAAGGAGTTCAAAGATTCATGGGCAGGGTTTTTAGAAGTATTAATACACAAATTCATACACTCCAATGAGTTTAGAGAGACGAGTATTGACAATTATCTCAGATAGGCATCCATATTTAAACTAAGTTGTCCTTCACACATGGCGTAAATGTCATGTTGGATTTTGCATGAAGCATTTGACGAATAACTTTTTGAAGAAAAAATTGGTTCTCTACTCAATGTACTTTGGTGGAGTGCAACTCGAGCACCCACAAAACAACAATGCAATTATTTTCTTAATAAAGTTAAGGACCAAAGCACATGCACATACAATTATATTGCCACCGACGTGGATCTGAAATATTGAGCTAACAATCACCGTTCAGCAAAAAGATATGGCTGCTTAACATTTAATATAGTGAAAAACTTAAATTCATAGATTCTTGCTATACATGACAAGCCCATAATTTCACTTATTGAAAAGCTTTGCCTCGTACTGATGAAACTGTTTAAGAAAAAAAGATTGTGGGGTAGCATATGACAAGCATTGTGATTGCAAAGGCAAAAGAAAAGCTAGAGAAATTAAAGAAAAGGCATAATAATTACATGTGTGGTGTAAGTTTTATGAAATAAATTTTTAAAAAGAGATGTTTGATAAAAATATTTTGTAAAAGCCATACACCAAATAATAAAAACCGACTCACACTAGGGTGAGATTCTGGTCAAACTCAGAGAACAAGAGAATAAACTTTGTATTCTACACAAATTGCAAGCTTTATTGCCTTAAAAATAAAGAAATAAAAGTAACTAGATATTACAATAAATTACCTGCTTGCAGAGGGCTCACAAAGAATAATAAATGACATTGTTACAAACCCAGATTAATGAAATAAATAAACCTAATATAAAAGAAAAGAAAAAGGGGTCTTCAGTTGCTTGAGCTCCTAGTCCCTTTGATCTTCATTGCTTCCTTTTGACCTCAGAATGCTATAAAAGTCTTTTAGTTTTTCACTCTTAAAAGGTTTTGGCTCTTCTGAGGGCTCTTTGACGGGCTCGAAGGGGTCTTTTCAGGGGACCTCAGAGGGATCTTCAGGGGTACTTTTGAGAAACTATCACATGTCCAATCGCTTCATTGCAAAACAAAAACACAAAATGAGCAGAACAAAGCAAAGAAGCTATACCAAAATCTAATATTCTAAACAAGAAAATCAAGAAACTAATCTAACAAACTATAATAAACTTGTAACAAGTAACTAACATGTAACAACTAAGAAACTAAATAAGAACTATGTAACAAACTAACTAACTAGAAACAATAAAGAAACTAACTAACTAATCTTGAAACAAGTAAAGCAAACTAACTAAGAAAGCAAGAAAACAAGCTAATCGAATAATAAGAAACTAAAACTAACATACTAACTAACTAATAAACAAATAAGGATGCTGTACGAAATAACTAACAAACTAATTAACAAATCTAGAGAAAAAAATATAAAAACTTACCTACTTAAAACAACCAAGAATCAATCAACCGAATTCAAGAAAAGACTAACAATAAATTAAAACAAGAAACAACTGTTATGTATTTAATAAGCAATGCAAGACCAAATCCAACTTTAGTTAAACTAAATAACATGAATCAACTTAAAACTGAATCTAACTAATAAACTGGAAATAAAAAAACAACTAAATTATCTAATCTAATTAATGAATACAACTATGAATTAGATAAAAAAAGTAAGAATCAGTTGCTATTGTCTTTTTAACAAAATCTAAGTCTAAATGCAGATTGGGATAAAAAACTAATCAACTTAACGTAATTCAAATAAAACTAAATTTGACCTAAAGAGTTAGGACTAGAATTAATTATAGGAAATATGACTATTCTTGAGAAAGGAATTAAGCATTGACTATTCTAAAAACCGTTTATTACAAAGAAAATATAACTCCAACTATTTTATTCTAAACTATTAACTAAGCTAAGTTCTAATTAATCTAATCTAAGTCTAATTATATTAAACTAAAACAATGGTAATCTGATTATTGTGAAGACAAAAATTAATGTATGACAATAACAATAAATAAAAAGAATAATTATGATGCCCTAATTCAGCTATAATTAATGATTTAATTAAAATAATAAATAATAAATAATGATTAAATGTCTAACTAAACATTGAAATTAAAAAATTTGGGATTAAATTAACATTAACTACTGATAAGGAATAGAAAAATAAAACTAAGCTACTCGACTGAATTAAAAAAAAATAAAATAACTAACTATTTATTTTACCAATTAATCTATTCTACTATTAATTGAATAAAACTAATTAAAACTAATAAAAACTTTAACTAACATTAAAAGACGTGGTTTAATCAATGCATAACTACCTATTAATGAAAATAATAATAAAATATCCAGATCTATCTACCAAAAATAATAAAAAATAAAAAAGATAACAAAAACCCTAAATTGGTTAATTAAAATGAACTCTAATTAATTAATTCAATAAATATCAAATTAAAGAAACTAATCTAAATTGATCTAAACCTAAACTTGAACCTAAACTATCTTAAAATCACGAAAATCATAAAAAGAAATTATTCTACAACTAACGATCTATGTTAGTTTGCATGCGATGACCCGATAGAAACTAAACTATACTACATGCAATGCGGAACATGATATACATAAATATTTTTTTTTCTTTTTACGATAAATGAGAGCAAGCAATGTAACTAGATGCAACCAATATGCAACGAATAGGCTATACTTTATGCAATGAAACACTAATCTAACTAAAAACTATAGAGAAACAAGGGAGAAGAAACGTACCTCATGATCCGTTTCCAATAGAGGAGTTGAGAAGAAGAAACAATCTCTCTCCGGGCTGTACGTACCTCCATCAATGGGAAAAAGAAGAACTGATGCCAGAAAGGATTAGAAGCAAGAGGAAGATGGGGGAGAAAGAGAAAGAAAATAGGGAGAACCAGTTGGCAACAACAAGAGAAAAGAAGAGAGGAGGAAGAGGGAGAGGTGGCATGTTTTTTCTCAAGAGGGAGATGCCCCTCTTTGTTGAAAGTTGGGTTTTTATATTAAACACATTAGGTTACACAATTTTTTCAGAAGAGGTTCAATTAATTTTGAAAATTTTGAAAAGCCTACTTCTAAAAAATTGTGTTTTCATAAAAGAGCACTTCTAAACAAAATAAAATATTTGTTGAACACTTCTAAACTAATTAGCATAATAATTAAAAAGTCTTAAACTAATCAAAACATTGGAAAACACAGGGAAGATTTAAATATGGATTTTGCCTTTATTTTGAATTTTAAAGCAGTTTCTCGAAAACACTGATAAGAATGAGTTTTTAATGCAATTTTTTGATAGATCATGCATATAAATATATGTATAAAATGCATAAATTATGCATGATCAATGTGCAAGTGAAGCATTGCCTCTAACAATGATACAAAGCTTGTGATTGATCTTACAGTTACAATGTTGATCTTCAAAGGCACTTGTGCTCTTATGAAGAGTGACAGGTTAACAAGATTCCTTGTGAACATACACTCACATGAATTTTGTATGAGAGCAACCTACTAGAGGATTACTGCGATAAGTTCTTCAAAGTTGAATCATATCGAGCTGCATATAATCAATATTCATTCTTTCCAATAGTGAATAATGTCTCACGCATCGCTCCACCTACTCTTATAGTTGTCTATCCATCAAAAGTAGTTTGCAAAGCAGGGGGACCTAAGGTTAATAGACGAAGAACAAAACATAGGAATGTTGTACCATACAAGCGCAGTGTATCTGGTGAACTTGGCTTCAATAGGTGGCACCATGAATAATAGTATGTATATATATCTAGTGTTATTTAATGAATTGCTTCTTTGTGTGTATATCGAGTGTTTTAATTTTAATAAATTATTTTTTATGTATATATCTAATATTTTTTAATTAATTAATTCTTTATGTGTATATTTAGGTAGTTCAAGATATATGACCATACACGTTCTTATAAAAAAAAGGGATTGAAAGGGTCCCGAGTTTCGAAGAGCAAGGAATAGTCAGTCATACATGAGGTATAAACAATATCTTGAATCATGTGTGTATATTTGATATTAATCATATATAATTTATTTTGCTGTTAAGAATATGTTAATGAGAAAGAAAAAACTATAGAAGAGAACACCCCAAAGTCGAAAGAGTATGAGTTTGATAAAAAAACTCTCTTGGCAAGTGACATAAGTGTTAGTTTTGTGTGTTAATTTGTTTGCTTTTTTGTTACGTTTGCAGGTAATTTTGTTTATTCTTTTGTTATCACACTGAATTTACTATGTAGCATCTAGCAAGATGCGTAGAAAGACTCCAAGTGGCTCACAACGAGGATATAGAAAGAGACAACTTGCCGAAGACCCTTTACCTGACTCCATATTTCTTCGTGAGTCCAAAAATCAATGCTTATATTGTTTTACTACGAATAATGAAAATTAATTGGTAAACCTTGTTTGTTCACAATAAATGCTCACAACTAAAGGGCAGCTGACTGCTTGAAGTGCAACAACTTGCCATATCATTTCCTTGATGTTGACAATGTATGTTTTTTACACAACTTTGCATACTTACAAATAAATTTTTACATGCATAACAATGTTACACTAAATTTATGTTGTAGCTCTTAAATCCTTTCAACTGGAGCAACAAGCACTAGTTTTTTTGGAAAATGAATATAAAGAAAAATGACTTCATTCTATACAATTCTACACTGAACACATACTTAGCAGATAAAAATCTCAAACAAACAGTACGATAACATAAGTTACTTAATAATGTACTCAATTTTTTGTGTATGTTTGTTATCTCCTTTTTTATGTATGTTTGTTATCTCATTTTCGTATATATGTGTTGTAGGTTTATTTTTTTTAACGCAATTTGGGTTCGATTGTTACAAAGATTATACAACGTAGAGGATAAAGGGTATTCCTCAACAAGTTAAACTTACTTTGCATTTGTTTGTTAACTCATTTCATATATGTATATGTTTTTCACTTGATATTTTCTTGTTTTACAGGTATGATAATGGTATATATATATATATATATATATATATATATATATATATATATATATATATATATATATATATATATATATATATATATATATATATATATATATATATATATATATATATATATATATATATATAGGCAAGCTGCGCTTTGGCAAACCCCTACCAAATATCTCTTAAGCCCCATGTGGCAAAAGAATTCAAACCTGGGCCTTCAGCTTAACACAAGACCCCGCTTACCACATGGGATACCACATCGATGGTACTGTGGTATATTTGTTATATAATATATGCAATATTGGGCAAAATTTGGAGATTGAACTTCACAAAAATATGTGCTTATATGTAAGTTATTCACTAGTTTAAGATGTTTGCTGGAGTTAGTTGTTTGCTAATAAAGTGTTATTTTCAGCAAAATGTCATAGATATAAGGAATCATATGATTAAGTTCTATAAGCACACGAAGAAAAGGGTTTCAAAATGTGCGAAAGACAATGAAAAGGCTAAGACATCGATTAGAGGTGCCAGAATAGTTTGTCCAGCTAGCTGAGCTATGGACAATTATGCACTTTTGTAATAGATCAAGTTAAACTTACATTTGTAATTGGATGGATCAAGTTAAACTTTACAATTGAATGAATCAAGTTAAACTTTGACTATAACTTTGTAATAAAGCTCATGTATTGAATGTAATTTTGTAATTGTTAAACTTCAAGTTATCTGATTTCGTGCAAACCAATATTTTTATGTTAATCATTTTGACTTGTTTATACATGGAGAAATGATTTTGCAAAACTGTCCAATTTTTTGCCAATCAGTAGTATTTTTGCAAATATACTTCACGAGATTTTGAAACATATATGTGAACAAATATGATATATGTAAATAAGTTGAAAATAGTTGCTGAAATTAGTTTTCAGAAGAAAAGCAGGTTGGGCACCACAGTAGGTTTATATATCTCATGCAAAAAATAAGAAATATCTCATATTTGTCATAATTTTATAAATATTTAAGTAGGATATTTGTGATATCTGAAAATTTATGAATAACTTCATGCGAGAGTGTGCAATATATGTGAAAAGGTAAGGTATTTGCGAAATTAATGGTAAGTGTTTCACACATAAATTTATGCGATTTTGGAAAGTATATGCAAAAAAATAGGATATTTACAAATATATTTATGCAAAATATTGACATATATGAGAAAAATTAGGATATTTGTGATTTTGGTGGTTTCAGTTTCACAAAAAAATTGCAAATAAATGTATGTGAGTTAGTGAGGTCTAAATTCGCATAAAAAAACCTGTGATTTTGAATTTAAGTGGGCGTTGGACATAGCCGACGAGCGATATAATTTTATTGCAAAAATGCTTAAATTTACAATTGCAAAGGGTAAAAAAGTTTTAACGACATCGGATATTTATGATTTTGGACATCGAAAGAATATATAAAAATTATAGTTTTTTAAGAAATCGGGTCAAATTAGCCGTACAGTAATGTCGATTTTCATTTTGTTTTACAATTTATAACTTGAAGAAACTTGATCATGCTGGCTTAGCCTGCTATACTTAGTTAGAACCCCGCCCTCAGGGCTTATGCTGGGCATCAGCTTGGGCAGAGAGTGACGCCCATGAAAATCTAACCTTGACTTCCCGTCTAGCAGCCAAGGCCCCATCCCCCTTGGGGCTCTCCGCAACTCATATTTGTCCCCACTTGTACCTATTTCAGCACATAAGCAAACAATTCCAATCGGGGTTCAATGAATAGATGGGTGGTGAGATTGTACTATCACACTTAGGGCTCTCAACTTCAAATCAATGGCCTATAAAATACCACATTTTTAGTTTTCAAAAAATCACATTTTTACGATTAAAAAAACCCTAAGAGACTATTCTTATTTATGTTGACCATGCTGAAGATATCTATCGGGTCTGATTTGGTGAAAACTATCTCTCCCTATGAGTTTCAAGTAGGAGCTGTGGAACCCATTAATGAATTCTCCCCGGAACTGAAAGATCGAGGGTAGCCTATATTTCATTGCAAACATGGCCCAGTACCGTCCATTCGATTCAGAGTTTTTTTTTGAGAAACCGATTCACCTACTGAACAGATTTTAACAACATTGTCTTCTTCTCCCTATCTAGTTGACTAAGTGCCAACTAAATGCTCAATTGGTAGCAGGGAAGTTGTTCTAATCAATTGGCAACATACCACAAACCATCTTTTAGAACGAAGCAGCTAGTGCACGTCACCTTGTGTTGGGACGTGGCAGGTTCAAAACCTAATGATACAGTTGCATAACACAATGTTGTCAGTATCTGTATCGGCCTTGAATCGTTTGGCCACCGATTCAGCTTTATGGTCGATACCGATACTCAAGTGAATGGTTTCTGTTGATATTACATATCAATCATAATGTGACACGTGTAAAAACTATTAAAAAAGTATTTTTTAGCATTTGTTTGTATTTATTAAAAAATAGCTTATTCAGGAGTAAGTATCGATTTTCTGCCTATACGATGGGTATCGGCCGATACAGGCCTATACACACCGATACTGCTAACATTTAGGGGTCTGCCTAACCCCAGCTTTAAAAAAAAGAAAAAATCTTTTAGAACGAATCTCACTGTTTAAGACTAGAAATCTTCATCGCCATTTATCACATTACTGACCAAATTCTATATATTTGGACCATAATTTAGGCACCATCCATGTTGCAATATTCTTCCATCTTCATAGATATGTAATTCTCCATCATATGCAGTAGCTCGTATTTCTGTTTGATGTTATCTGCCACACACTTTAAAGAGTTGCGGAGTTTTCTCTTCCAAAACGGCTCTCCTCGTGACCGACTTGATCTTTGACTGCTCCCCAGCAACGTGTGCCACTAGTTATCGTCATATTCCAACGAGCAATTTTAGTAAATAACAAGCGCGACACGGCCTCCATCTCATATTTCTTCTTCTTCTTCTTCTTCTTTGGTCAATTGGGTGATGGCGGAGACCTGTTCCCTGTCCTACTTCTTCTCGTATTCCTGCTCGCTGTCGTCTTCCTTCTCGATCTCCGCCCGTTGCAGGGAGACATCTGCTGCTTGCCCACGATCATCGTTCCGTTCATCCTCATCCTCCGCCCTTACCACCACCTCCTCCTCCCGTCGATTCTCTCGTCCTTCTTCAACGGATCATCTCAGAAGAAGGCTAACGATTGTTCGGAGGAGCGCCAGAGACGACGATGACGAATCCTTCATTGGGGATGATCAATTCCGCCTCTACCCTTGGGACCCTTCCTTCGCCGACAACAACGGTATCTTTTGCATTTCTCTCACTTTCTCTCCACATCTTCTTCAAAATCAGTATGAAATGCTCGGTTTTTTCTTGTCAGTTTTGCGATTGTAGACATTCATTCGGAAATTGTGCGTCTGATCGATCAAATGCTTGCATGGGATCAAATTTTAACTCTGCTTTTCGCAGTTGGGGAGTACATGCTGGAGTTAGCTGAGGGAGAAATGATCTCTTTTTTGACAAACTTGGATTAAATTGAATGCCAACCACCATATTACTAAAAAAACCAATCAAAGGCAATCGAAGGATTTCGTTCATGAGAACAAGTTTAAGCGAAATGGTGTCCGCCTTAATAAAACCAATCAAAGAGCTATCACGTAAACGTTTCATATATACCAGCAGTACACAAACTATGAATCTCCTAATCCAACAAATCGAAGGATTTCTCGATCATGAGAGCAATTTTAAGCAAAATGAGATCCGCCATATTATAACAAAAACAATAAAAGAGCTATCGCATAAAACGTCTCCTGTACACTAACACACAAACTATGGATCTCCTAATGCCACCAATTAAAGGATTTTGATCATGAGAGCAAGTTTTATGAAAATGGTATCCACCATACATAACAAGACCATTCAAAGAGCTGCCACGTGAAGCGATTCTTATACACCAACAAATACACAGACTATGAATCTCGTAATGCCACAAATCCTAGGATTTCATTCATCTAAACGATTTATCCAATTGCATGTTGTGGATTTGGGAAGTGCTGCTTGTTTTCGTTTTGTTTGCATCAGTTTCAAAGCTGCATATATAACCACGCTATTGGGGTTATTGAGTGATGGGACTTGTTGGGATCCCATGAAAGTAGATGTAACCATTTCTATAACATAGAAACATCAGGAAATCGGAAGGGTTGGAGAGAGAAATTTTTATCCACGAAAAAAGTAAAGGTTATAAGCCCAAATAGACTGATAAAGGAACTTTCCATCAGACAAGTTTATTTATCTATTTTTGTTTTTGTTTTGCTAGGTCCATCATTGACTGCTTATTGGCAGGCTTCCGGTTTGTAAACCCTTGAGGTCCCCCCTTCGCACCAGGTAGTACACCCAGCTTTGACCTTGCAGCAAGGGATGCCCCCCGTGTGTTTCGAACTCATGACGTTCCATCAACTTGATAACATTCACAAGTCGCCCCTACCAGATGAGTGGAGCCCTTGTGATAGCTTAAATGCATATATATAATACCAACCCATAACTCGTGCTTGATGTAACGGGTGCATAGTTAAATATCAAACTTACGTAATGCAAAGAACAACAAAGAATAATGTTTCTTCACAATTGTACTTTCACCATGTTGGATTGGGGCATTGGGTCACAACTGTTGCTTGTTCTTTACATTTTTCTATGAGGACACTATGAACAGTCACTAATTGCCATGATATTTGTCTTGTTGTTGATTTTCGCTTATTTTGGTTTCACTATTCTTTCTGGCCCACTTTTTTCTAGTAATTACAGCTAATATATATGGTCCAATTTTGGAGGAGTTGAGGTATGCTATAGCAGGATCTATTGGATGATATTCTGGCAGAATCAATGCCTATATTAAGCTCAGGAATTCTGGTTAATCTTACAGGAGGTAAATCTCAGTTCGTGTGAAGTCACCAAATTAGTTGGAAAATTACAGTACAGGTTGCTAAAACTTATTTTTGTAACTGCGCTACTGTGATGTTGACTCCAATGACCTAGCTCTCTTTCTCTCTCTCTCTGCACACTTATAATTATATTATGTAACAAAAGTGTAATGATTTCACTAATTAATCATGCAATCATTCGAACATACTTTATCGCCAATAAATTTGCCTTGTGGAATAGAATAGTGTAATGATGCACTAATGTAATCATTCATTCAATTGAACATACTTTCCACTTGAAATAAAAGTATTATTGTCGATTAGCTTTGTCTTTATAGACAACTGAGAGTTAATCTTGTAAGACTTTTTTACTCTTGAAAGAAGGAGAGGGTTTAGATATGTCTATGTTGAACTGTTCAAAGATCTTTCTCATGTACAACACCTTTTTGTTCTCGAAGGAAGATGACAATTACAAGAATTTCCATATTGATTCTGCTATTTTATTCCTTCTCTTTTTGAGGATTTGTTATTTTATTACTGTTAAAAAAGAAAAAAATGAAAAAATCCTCTTGTGACATGGTAAAGCTCAGATATTTTATTTGGATCACCCAAAATATGCATATACCAGCTATTTCACTAGCTGTAGTTTCCTTTCTATTTTAACTCCATTAAATATTTTTATAGTATTCTGTTTTTTATCACCGACACAAGAAGTAGTGCTGCTATAGCTATGAGCAGAAAGTTAATACTATAATTGTTTTGATTTTGGTTGTTCTTTGATCAATCAACCGATATTTCTTCTTGTATTTACAGGTATTCAGTGGGTCCAGGATGACAGAATTACGCTCTTTACCACTGATGGGCTTGTGCAATTAGGAGGGTCCCTGGTTCCACAGCGAGTGTCATCATTTGATGTATGTTGAATGTTTGCCCTTTTCCATTATCATTTTATCTTCACTTCTGAAAGAGCAATTTATGGTTTTTAAGTAAGCTGCAGCTTTGTTTTCCAACAAGACCTGATTAATATAACAAAATAACGTGTTAAAAAATTTAGCGGATCACGAAACTTAACCAACTGATATAAGTGGTGCTTGGTTATTACTTTTTACAAGTAAAATTTTTCCGTGATCATAACAATGACTTGAATTTTCATTTCTATCAAGCAAAGTCATATTCTAACCTTTTTCAGATATTTACACTTTTGATTTGAAGAGGTACAGAATATGTAATATTTAATACAGCCCATTCAGTTAACTCAGGAAATTCAGCTACCATCAAGGCACTTCTTGGTCATTAGGATAGTTGTGTCTTGATTGCATCCATAACGAGGCCTTCATCTTTGTTAAGTTTTGACTCTTTATTTACACTTAGTCTTTCGCAGTTTGCCCATGCATGTTTAGATTACTGCACGAAAAGTGGAACAAATATTTCCCTTTCCCCTGTAGTAGGCTTTGTATTTTGTCTTGTAGGAGGAGAATCCGAGTTTTATAGGATTTCCAAAATAAGATGAAAATGATTTCTTAATAACTCTCTATTACCATAATCAGGAGAGGTGGTAATGAGGATTCTTATATTCATAGGACAAGTGTTCTTCCCCTCTTTATGCAATGAGGTTTTTATGATCTTATCCCTCTTGTTGTCCACATTTCTTGGGTTGACAGCCTGTCCAAGAAGATTGTTAGAAATAGCTTTTGGCCTTTTTGTGCTTTTCGATTGACAAATGGTAGTGTTCACTTGTAATTGTTGGATATGTAATCTGTTATGTTAGAATAAAAAAGCAAGACGAAAAGCATCTCAAAGACTCCAGCGATTTCAGGAGAGTGACTACATGGATCCAGATCAGAAACTTTGTCTAGGGGCACTTTTTGACATTGCTGCAACAAATGTAGGGAGTTATTTATCTATTCTAGGCTTATTTAAATACTATTTTCCCATCATCTGGCAACGAATTGTACTAACTCTACGTAATATATTATAGGGACTGGATTTGGGCAGAAAATTGTGCATATATGGCTTTTGTCGTTCCATTGAGATGCTAAGTGATGTTGTTGAAGATGCAGTGTTAGAGCATGGTGGGGAGGTATGCGAGTTCACTTATAATGCTTGATGCTAAAGTAATAAATTTGTGAATTCCACTTATAGTTATTGTGTTTGAGAATACTGGGTATTTGTTCCTTTCGTTCCTGATGTGTCTTTCTTGAGTCTAACATCATTAGTTTGTTGGATTCCCCCACATGCTCGATCTCTTGATGTTTGTCACTGATATAGTTGATATTTTTAAAATATCATGATATTATCAATTACATTTTCAAAACCTTTTTGGTTTTCTTATTTCATGTTTTGAATAATATTTTTATTAATTTTCTTTTAAAAACTTTTCTACCTTAACAATTTACATTAAAACTATTCTTTTCCTTATTTGCTGTGCTATTATATATATATATATATACATTTGTTTAATTCAAGATTTTCTTAAGATTTATCTGAAAATCTATAATACCCCAAACATTTTCCTTGCCTTGATATATTGGAGACCAATCAATGTGGCTATGCTTTATATTAAAAATAAACATTGCTTTTGGAGCTGAAAATATGTACCTAGAATCATTATGCAAAACTGGCAGCTGGAAAATGGAAAATAGGTTAAAAGTACGATGGCATTAAATGTGATCTCAGAAATTAATGTTTAGTAATGGAACTACCTGCATCATATAGATATAGTTTTTTGGATTTAGCTGATTCTAGTTTAACCATCTGCTCTCTAACGTTAAGCTTCCTCCAGTCCTGCAAAACAAAGAGAGAAACAAAAGAAGAAAGGAGAAAGGAAGAGAGGAGAGGACTAGAAGCAAAAACTTTTGACCTACGGACTATCAGGAAACTCTTCTACCGTGCATGACATTGTTCACATAATAGAAATTCGTACAAGGCATCTGGCAGTCAGAAAAGTAGTAATTAAGGTTGAAACGTCAATTGTTTACGGAGCCCCATGACCACTGGAAAAATGGTGATTGCATACACAGGCATATGAAGGCATAGATGTAAGCAACAGTTACCCAAGGACCCCATTTCAGCCACACAAAGCCTCCACTCATAATTATTTGAAGAATGGTAGTGACTCCACTGGAATTGATGTGCAAAGATAACGGAATTGTGTCAAATGAGTCTCTCTCGCAATCCAATTTCCAATTATCTATGGTGATGCCTGCATCTATTGCACTGTAACTGGATTTTAGGTTCATTATACGCACAAAACACTGACATTTAAGCTGACATTAAGCACTATTCTTTCAGGTGCCATGGACAGTTTTTGTTGATCGATTTGGTTGGGGTACTTCCCAACATTGTTACTGGCTCTTGCATCAGCCAACAAGAAGTCTGTCACGATTAACTAACCATATGATACAGAACCCTCATCTTTCATTTTTTTTTTCCTTTTTTCAGGTGGTAATTGCAGAAAAATCCAGCCGGGCAGGATTGCAAGAGAAACTTACAATGACCGTAGCAGTACCATTCCTGTGGGGTGTTCCTCCTGCTTCTGATACACTCCATGTTGCTGTTCGAAGTGGCGGAGGCATTGTTGAAAAGGTCTACTGGCAGTGGGATTTCTTATAGCTCAACATAAAACCCACATTGTGTGTATGTGAATGTAATTTATGTACGTTGCCCATTCTGTATAAAACATTCATGATTATACCTGCAGGCTCTATTTTTGCCCTGTAAACTTTGCCCCATGCATGTGTGTGCGCCCACGCATGCATGTTTTAACCGTTTAACGCCTTATATAATGCATATGGTGGCCACATTCACTGCAGGGGCTAAATCTAGACCGTCCAAACATCGTTTGCCTGCCTATTCCTGCAAGATACAGCATCTTTCAGTAAGATCAAAATTCCTGGGGATTTATGCACCCAAAATGGAATTGTGTCAAAAGCTGGAAGTATTTTAGGCTTTGAAGGTTGCTTGCGCTTGAAGGAAAAGCTGTTGGATTTCATGAGAAAAAAATGAGGCACGAACCTTTTCTTGAAAAGCTCAAACTGAAGTGTGGACCTTTTTTAGCAGAAATTGAATAAGAAGAATTAAGCCACAAATTAAAATAAAACTTTCATAAAAAAGAAACAAATAAAATGCTTTCATAAAAATTCTCGCATAAATGAGAACATCTCTTCCAAGACTGGACCTTTTATCATGACTTCTGCTCGTTGCATATCCTGGTCTACTACTGTATGAATGGCATTTCCTATTGTGCCTGGTCTACTACTGTATGAATAGCATTTCATATTGTGGTTTGAGCAGCAACTGAAGTGCCCCTTCTTGTGCCTTCCAATCAACATGTACCCGTAGAGGACCAAGAAACAACCCAACCTGGTAGGCCTGTAACAGTGACATTCAGTATTGTTGAAATTCACTTGAACATGAATAACTCCTTAGTGTTTGACCCCCAATCTTAACTGAACTAATACAACTATTTTACCAATTATTGGTATAGGTTTTGCTCATATTCCATTCATCAGCTCATTTTATGTATCAAATAGATAATGATTATTTTATACTTAAATGATTGTAAAAGGTTGATATGCCATCTAAAAATTTTATTTGATGCACTTGTGCCAAGAAAGCCACGGTTGTTAGCTGTATGATCAACTTAACCCTATATATGTGTTTGGTATTGTTAGTTTATTAGGAATCAAGCCTTTGATCTAGTATTTTTTTACGTAAAAATTAAGTTGCATTGTGGACATTTGATTTTTCAAACTCTTTAAGTATTACTTATTAAGTTGCATTGTAGACATTTGATTTAAGTCTTGCTTATGACGATGACATGATTCAAAACATGCATATAGAACATATTCATAACGTCTTGATTTGAAATGAAAAAACAAGAGGACAATGTTGAAAGATGTGATACTAATGTTCTGAAGTTCTTTGTGACAGTGTAAAGTTTGCTCCACACCTTGCACAATTTTGTAATGTTGTTCATCGTGGACAAGAGTTTGGAGCACAGTTGACATTGAACCTAAACAGCCTGGCCGAACAGACATTTGACAGCTAGACCTTTTGATAGCATCATAATAGCATCTAAACGTGCCAATGCCGTTTCAGGAATAAGATGGACCAAATCATCGGCAAGTCCATAAATTGCTTGAAATCAAAGCTATATAAAATGAAAGTGCAGTAGGATCGAGGCAACAAGCACTAGAGGGGGGGGGGTGAATAGTCCTTTTAATTATCGTCTTCGGAATTTTGACGGATTTTGAAATTCGCAAAGCAATCACACAAAGAACACAACAATTTATCATGGTTCGGTCTTTTCCGACCTACATCCAGTCCCCAAACAAAACCCGCTTGAGATTTCCACTATCAACCTTGTGTAAATACATGATAATACAGACCAAATCCGGCCCTACTTTCAGTAACACACCTACTGAAAGCAAACAACTCCTTTAAACCAAGGAGTCCTTTCCTTTTACAAAAAATGAAATAAGTAACAACTTACAAAACAACCTACGAGCTCTTCTTATGAATGCAAATTAAATGCAATTAACTTTTGAGGTTGTTGGAATACTCAACTCACTAATTCACTGTCTCTCAAAGGAATTTGAGTGAAAAACTGAAGTGAAAGATATCAAGTGAGTGAGAAAATGAATATGAGTGTAAAACAAAGAGTAATTCAATTGGATTGCATTCAAATTGATGTTTTTGAATGTAGAATGCACTCATATTTATAGTTGAAAGATTTCATACGTTGAGGGTATGAAAGGGTGTCAAAATAATCCATTTTGAATGATCAAAATGTTTGAAAAATAAAAAGACACGCCTTTTAAAAGTTTCAGGAAAAACAGTAAAATTAGTCGACTGGAACAATAGTTAGTCGACTGATAGTTAACTATTAGTAGATTGACAATTATCGTCGGTCGACTAATGTGTTTATCAAGCCGTTTGAAAATCTGAAGTTTTTGAAATTTAGTCGACTAGAGAAAAAATTAGTCGACTGATAATATCATCAGTAGACTGAAAAACCTTTCAGTCGACTGCTGCTAAATTTTTCTGAAAATACATGTTTTATCCGGTCGACTGATAAAATCATTAGTCGACTGCTGCTAAATTTCCAGAAAACAGACATTCTGTCCGGTCGACTGATAAAACCTTCGGTCGACTAATTTGACAAAAATGATATTTTGTTTAGAAAATTTGGCGCGAAAGGATTAGTCGACTGGTGAGTCTATTGGTCGACTAATAAACACGAAAAATTAAATAAAGAGTTTTCTAAAAAGATTTTCATGAAGGGTTCTTTTAGAAAAGTTTTTTGAAAGACTTTTTAGGTGAAATGCAACCGAAATATACTCTAAGTAAGACTCTTACAAGAATCTAAGACATTAAATAAATTTTACATTTGCACACAAGTCTTCAAAGATTCTTCATCGAGTTCTTCAATTCTTATCATCTTTCTTCATTGCCTTAGCTGAAATGCAGTTGATTCACTTGTTCATCATCAAAACCTTGTACTTGAAGTATCATGTACGGCTTCATTGTCGTAACAATCTTCCCCTTTTTGATGATGACAAACTAATCAAAGATGGAGCATTTAGATGCATAGATGGAGATTTTACTCCCCCTATCAATATGCTGCAAAACTTTAGAAGTTAGTACAATCAAAGCACATATATCACATATTGATTGTTTTGCATTTCCATCATTACTTCATGCATTTCTAAAACTTTTTTTTTTAAGAATGCAGTTTTCAATGCTTTCACATTATGCAATTTCCATGTCATGATGCAATATGCAATTACCATCTTTTTCTCCCACTTTTGTCATAAGCAAAAAGAGTAAGGGCTGACATAGCATAAGCAAAATGCAAATTCAAGTTCAAAAATATTACAACCCATAAAGTATCAAAGTTCAGTAAAGACAGTAAACAAAGATCAAGAGAAGTGTTGCTTGATCATCTCCTTGAGTTCAACAATATCTTTCTGAATTGGAGAAAGTTGTTGAGTCACATCTTCACGAAAAGTGTGTTGATGCAGTTCCAAAGCTTCCATTCACTGCAAAACTTCATCATTGTCTTGACTAGTAGAGAATTTCTTTCGTTTTGCTTGAGATGAAGGTGTCACAGAAGATTGTGAGGGTTCAGAGAGTGATGGTTCAGATGGTTCAATTTGATCAAAGTTTAAAGGAGGCAGATATTTGATTTTCATACATTTAAAAATAGTTTGATCAAAGAACTCCTTTTGTTTAATATATTTTTCATTGGTTAAGGGTACTTTGAAATATCTAAAAATACGAGTAAGAAGACATCCATACGAAAGAAAAGGTTTTTGTTTCCACAAATTAGTAAAATACACGTTGGCCCAATTTACCGAAATATTTTCAAATAAGACATAAAGAGTCGTAGATAGATCTGTGAAATAGTAATCAAAAGATCCAGTTTTAGGTAGAACATTATGGGCAAGAATTCGTCCAGCAATGCGAGCGCGAGTTTGAAGATTGGTATTTTTGAAAGGAGGACCACTACAACAGAGCAGTAGATTAGCGACGACCACCTTTCGTCGCTAATCCGTCGCTAACCATGTTAGCGACGGATTAGCGACAACGCGGCGACAGTATGCTTACGTCGCGAATATTTCGACGCTAACTGGCGACGGAATTATTCCGTCGCCAAGTCCGTCGCTAATTGCGACGGAATAACGAGCGCTATATTCCGTCGCCAATCCGCCGGTACTAAACGGCGACCACGGCGTGGCGACGGATTTAATTCCGTCGCTAAGCCGTCGCTAGATTAATATGAATAGCGACGGAATCATCCGTCGCTAATCCGTCGCAAAAACGAAAAAAAAATCAAAAAAAATTTATTTAAAAATTAATTACGGAGAACTGTACAATTTATATTTCCTGTACAATTTATATTTCCTGTAAATAAAAAACAAACCACACAAAAAAATTCATATAACAAGTATCTATAATAATTAATCGTTCCACCTTAAAACTAAAAAGTTTAATTATTTACAATTCAACAATTACAATTAGGAAAAATAAAAAAAATAGAACTTCTTCAACACAGTCCTCTAATCATCGCCAAGATTTTGTGCGTCTTCTTGTTCATTGTCTTTATCTGTCCCTTCAGCTCCACTACCCTGATTATCGCTAGCAGCCTACACAAGAAAAGAACAGTCAGTATTGATAAACAAAATATAATGAAATAAATTACACACTATATGTGATTCTATCATGTGCTCATGTGTGATCTAAGGCAATAAAAAAACTCTATATGTGATTCTATCATGCTCATATGTGTGCTAAGGCAGTCAAAAAATTGAATATGTGATTATAGCATGTTCATATGTGTTCTAAGGCATATAAAAAAACTCTATATGTGATTCTACCATGCTCAGATGTGCTTTAAGGCAAGCAAAAAACTATATATGTGATTCGATCATGCTCGTATGTGTGCTAAGGCAGTAAAAAAATTGAATATGTGAATATAGCATGCTCATATGTGCTCTAAGGCAGGCAAAGCCAAAAATTTTATATGTGATTCTATCATAAATGATATATAACATGTTCATATGTGTTCTAAGGCAGTTAAAAAACTCTATATGTTATTATAGCATGTTCATATGTGTGCTAAGGCAGTCAAAAAACAGAATATGTGATTATAATATGCTCATATGTGTTCTTAGGCAGTAAAAAAACTGAATATGTGATTATAGCATGCTTATGTGTTCTAATGCAATCAAAAAAACTTTATATGTGATTCTATCATGCTCATATGTGCTCTAAGACAGACAAAAAGTTAAATATATATATATGTGATTCTATCATGCTCATATGTGTGCTAAGGCAGTAAAAAAATTGAATATGTGATTATAGCATGTTCATATGTGTTCTAAGGCATCTAGAAAAACTCTATATGTGATTCTACCATGCTCAGATGTGCTTTAAGATAGTCAAAAAAACTATATATGTGATTATACCTGAGAGGGACCTGGAATCGAAGATCCCCTATCCTGAACAGCGGCCTTGATCTCATTTCGGAGAAAGGGGGCGACGGTGTATTGGAAGTAGTTATTCAGTGATTCATTAATGATCTCGCGTACATCATCACCGGAAAGAATAGTCGGCTGCTTGGAGCTTATGTCGGCGCAAGAAGTTGGTGAGCCGTAACTGGAAGAACCAATAACTGGTGAAGTGTTCATATTACTCCCAAACCCGAACACGCGACCTTTTTTGGGTTCACCTGCTGCAGTCACCCATGCTGTAGGATCAAATGATGGATGCTGAGTAGCGTCTTCACCATATCGCTCTACCATTTGTTGCTCATATGCCTCCTACAAAATAATGTTTAAAGTATTCATTAATAATTAATGATAACATTATGATGACTTGCATATATATTGCAATGATTATTAATAGAATTAATACATACCGTTGTCGTTCTCGCCTTCTCTGATACGAAGACTCCCGTGGTCTTCCGTTTATGTGTTTCTACAAACACATCCTTATATGGTACACTGCCTCCTTTTTCTGCTTCCTGCGAAGTTAAATGACAAAAGATTTAGTACACAAATTTGCAACTATACTTATAAAATTAATATTATATATTGATGAGTTACCATTTTCTTTAGGTGGCTCCCAAATGTCTTAGATCCACCTGTGTGTAGATGGGCTTCGGGCATCTTCGATCGATTTTGTGAAGCCTTCGCAGAGCGATTTTTAAATGCATCTCCCGCCCACATATCGCACATTTCATCCCAGTAATCTCTCCTGATAGTAATAGGACCATGGCCCTTCCACAGTAATGGATCATCTACTACGCCAGATGCTTTTTTTGCTGCAGTCTTCATAGTGTGCAGCATGTCTGCAAATCGATTGGCAGCCACCTTCTGCCACACCTTTCTTGCATCATTTTCTTCCACCGTAGTTGCAAAGCGATTCGAAGCCTACAAATATTTTCAGAAAGTTAGTAGACATTGCTTAAATAAATTAAATATGAAACACATTAACTATGAGGAACAACTGTATACCATGAATGAGGACCACAATCTGTCTAATACCTCCTTTGGGTACTCTTTCCATTGAGCAACTGGTCCTGGTAGATGTTGAAGAAGTGAATTCCTAATCTCCCGTACTACTTCTTGTGGCTCAAACCTCGTGCTGCACATGAATTGTTACACAGTAAATATCAATATAAAATATTTAAAAGATATGCAATAATTGAAAACAAAATACTTACGGTCGATTATCGATATACACTATTCGAATGAGTCTTCTTGTGCCAGCCTGTGAAGACCCTGTTTCCTGTGTTGGCTGTTGACTTGTGCGATCAACTGGTGTAGGTGGGTCGTATACAGGCGCAACATCATCTGTAAAAAAATACACACCAAGTTCTCAGAATGTGCATTTGAACTAATCAAGCATCTAATTAGTTATATGATATACCTATCACAGGAGCCCGTGAAGATGAAGGTTGAGCCTGGCTACTACTGGATGAGCGACCACTATAACCTCCACGAACCATATTCTAACAAATAACATATGTCATACAATACATTCAAATAATTCACATCAAGTATTACAATGCATTCAAGTCATTCACATCAAGCATTGCAATGCATTCAAATAATTCAAATCATTGACATCAAGTATTGCACTAATTCAAATCATTCGTTAATTGCATAAATTATAATACATTCAGATAAATTACAATGCATTCGAATCATTCGTATCAAGTATTACAATACATTGAAATAAAATTTTTAATCATTCACACCAAGTATTGCAATACAACTCACATCAAGTATTACAATGCATTTAAATAGAGGTTTGTAGTATAAGATTTTTTTCACTAGCTTGAGAATTCTTCCTCGTCACTAGTTTGACTTTCTTCTTCTTCTTCTTCTTCTTCTTCTTCTTCTTCTTCATTGTTTGCCCATCCACTTGGTACATCATTTGGATCACATTCCTCTATGAATGTTTCATCAGCCAATGGAGATATGACATGCATATCATGCGCAACATCGTGACCATAAGCGAAGTCACAGACATCATCTGATTGATAGTAATCACTGTCTTCAGCTAACTCATCTTCTTGTAACTGATCATACTCGGGGTATAGTTTGGATTTCACCTTGCAAACTGCCCACCATTCATTTCTATCTGACTTTTTTATACTCGGATATGAAGTATAATAAACTTGTTGAGCTTGCGAGGCTAATATGAATGGTTCATATGTTCCAAACCTGGATTTATGATTCACCTCCACAATGCCTGAAGCTTTGTCGAGTCTTGTTGCAGTTGGATCAAACCAATGACACTTGAATACCGTAACCCTGTTATTCATGCCTAAGTAAGTCAACTCCATTATTTCCTCTATAACACCGTAGTAATCATGTTCATTTTCACCGTAGCTGCTACCCTTGACACACACGCCACTATTTATCGTTGATTTGTTTATACCGTAGTCTTTTGTATGGAATCGATAACCATTTACGATATACCCGTTGTAGCATTGCACAACTTTGGTCGGACCATTTTCTAAATCACATATTCCTTGATCTTTAACATCACCATGGCGAACCTACGCACAGACATAAACAATTATTGTGATCACGATCAATTAAGTAACTTAGTGTTGTTTATAAGTACAAAATTTATGTTAGCTTCTTTACCAACTGTTTCAACCACTCCACAAACTTAGTTTCACGTTCTTTTTGTACTTCTGCATTAGTGAGATGTGAAACTTTGCTTTGCAACTCCAGATCAAATCGTCTGCAAACCACAAATACTTATATTACCGAGCCATGTATCCACATATAGAACATAAAAGGATTTATAATTGAGTTGCATATACATATACTTACTCGATGTATGGGTCGATCGCTGAACAATTAAAAAGAATATAGATGTGTGCTGCATCTTGCTCTCGATCTGTCAATAGCCTTGATCGGCAACTACCAAATGCATGCCCAAGTCGTTGAAATATCGACAGCTTGTCAGCTACAGTTACTTGTTCTCCATCATCGTTACGGGGCGGGCATGTGTAACGTGTTGAAATATGAGGTTCGAAGTACATAGATGAGAAATTTGAAATCTCTTCTAAAGTGTACGCCTCACAAATAGAGCCTTCTACTCTTGCTTTATTACGAACCTTTTTTTTTAGGTCGAACATGCATCTGACAAGAATATACATTTCAAATTTTAAATATCTGTCATTAAAGAGACAAATATAAAAAAACATATACCTTTCAAATGGGTACATCCATCGATATTGCACAGGGCCACCAACCCTTAGTTCATATGGCAGATGTATGATCAAATGTTCCATAACATCGAAAAATGCTGGCGTAAATATCTTTTCTAACAGACAAACAGTGGTGATGACAGAGTCCTCGAGATTCTTTACATCTGATACAATGACCTCCGATGCGCACAATGTTCTGAAAAATCCGCTCAACTCAGACAATACCCCCCATATAGGTTTGTCTAACATATCATGGAATGCTAGGGGTATCAATCGTTGCATAAAGATATGACAATCATGGCTCTTCAACCCATATAACTGTCCATCGTCAATCTTCACAGCCCGAGCAATGTTAGAGACATATCCATCTGGAAATCTCAGTTGTCTCAACCATTGACATACATGTTTTATTTGATCAGGTCCGAGCACGTACTTCGCCTTTGGTTTCAGTACTTTGCCATTATACTCTTTGAGTTCCAATTCTGGTCTTTTAAATATTAATTTTAAATCCATATGGGCCTTCGGATTATCCTTCGTTTTTCCTTTAATATTCATTACTGTATTGAACACATTATCAAACACATTTTTCTCTACATGCATCACATCCAAATTATGTCGTATCAATAGGGTCGGCCAATACGGTAGTTCCCAAAAAATAGATTTTTTCGTCCAATTGTGTTCCTTCCCAAATCCACGGAAGGGTGTAGGACTGCGGGCATCTGTTAATACATCTGGAAAGTATCGCAATCTTCTTAAAATCTCTATGCCAGACAATCTTGAGGATGGACCTTCCATTTCAGTTGTGCCTGCTGTAAATGCATTCTTTTGACGTCGGAACGGATGATCGCTGGGTAGAAATCGACGATGGCAATCAAACCAGCAAGGCTTCCTTCCATGCCTCAATCTAAAAGCTTTGGAATCCTCCATGCAGTACGGACAAGCCAACCTCCCATGTGTGCTCCAACCAGATAACATACCATATGCAGGGAAGTCACTGATTGTCCATAGAACAGCGGCCTTCATGTTGAAATTTTGTTTTTTGTGGGCATCATACGTGGTAACACCGTCATCCCACAGTACTTTTAATTCATCAATCAATGGCCTTAGATATACATCAAGATTTTGGCCAGGTGAGGTCGGACCAGGGATCAACAGAGACAAGAAAAGATTTGGACGTTTCATACACAAGCTTGGTGGAAGGTTGTATGGAGTTACAAATACTGGCCAGCATGAGTATGGAGTTGATCTACCCCCAAATGGATTAAATCCATCTGTACATAGACCGAGTCTAACATTTCGCACTTCCATTGCGAAGTTCTGATGAGTACGATCAAAGTGCTTCCAAGCTTCAGCGTCAACAGGATGCGTGATCTTGTTTTCATCGTGTCGAACTTTATTTGCATGCCATCTCATGTGTTTAGCTGTCTTTGAAGACATATACAATCGCTGCAATCTAGGAGTGATAGGAAAGTAGCGGAGCGACTTGTATGAAACTTCCTTTGATCTCGTGCTACCATTGCCTCTTGTCTTTGGCTTGAACCGAGGATGCCCACATGACGGGCATGATATGTCGTTTTCCTGCTCCTTGAAATACAACATGCAGTGATTTGGACAAGCATCAATCTTTTTGTAACCCATACCTAGAGCGTTGACCATAACTTTCGCACGATAGAAATTTTGTGGCAATTTCTCATCTTTAGGCAACATACTCTTCACAATCATGCACAAACGGTCAAAACATGATTGACTCAAATTATACTCGGACTTCAAATTCATTAGTTGAAGAACTGCAGACAAGATAGTGTGACTCTCACAACCATTCCAAAGTGGCTCATCAGCATCTCTAAGTAAATCATAAAATCTACTAGCTGCATCGTTTGGTGATTCTTCATCTACGACAGTTCTTACATCACTAGAACTCATAGCAGAACCCAGTTCTGTTCCTGCAGCATCAAATATCAAATTCGTATATGGATTATCGTGCACCACATTCACCCGTGCATCAAAATCGTTTCTAAATTCTTCTCCATGAAACGTCCAGTTCTGATAATCACTCACAAAACCCTTCCTGTATAGGTGATGTCTAACGCCATGAGGTTCTACAAATCGATTATTCTTACAAATCTTGCAGGGACACCTAATCAGACCTGTGGGATCTACCGTACTGACACTTGCCGTTGCAAATTCAATAAAATTGTCGACACCATCCATATATTCATGCGATAACTCATTGTCTACTATCCTACGGTACATCCATTCACGGTTTGCAGTCATTCTGTCGTATGATGTTACGAATAGTATCCTAACCAGTTAAAAGAGAACCATCAGAATACTATGATGAAGAAAATATCAAATTTATCATGCAATATATGATGTCATACAATCACAAGAATTATGATGCATGCATTGATAACTTAATATTTTCATGTGCAAACTATTCATGACACGATACATTCATTTGAAGCATGCTTTCAGTATACAATTTCACATGGAAGACATAATCAAATTGAAAGTAACTACATGTAAGCATGGATACAATCACATCAAACATTGCAATACATCGAAATAATTCATATCAAACAAATATCAAACATGTACCTGCAGCAAACACACTTCAATATCCCACTAACTACTACCATGCATAGCATGGACTCCGTACTCCAAAAATAAGAACACTTCCATATTCATACATTAAAATCATGCTCAGCATGATCTCCGAACTCCAACAAAGTAGTCATAGATATCAACAACTAAGTGAGTGTGTGAACAATAAAGTGTTATATTCAATAAATTAAATAACATGTGATGCGCTTGCATCACTTACTCACCACGGGTATTTACCCGATTTGCATTGTTTTTGTCACTTACTTACCACGGGTGGCGGGGCACAAGCAAGTTCTGTTGAGAAATCTGCAAAAAAAAATGATGTTTTAAAATGAAGTCACCATGAAATTATTCGACCATATTAAATCATAAAACCTTAAAATACAAGAAAATAAATTATAAATAAACCAAAACATCATAAACTATAAGAAAAATAAACCATAAAATTAAATAAAAAAGCCACAATTTAAACCTTAATCAAACAAGGAAAAAACCTGCCAAAATCAAATACAAAAAAATCCTTCATCAAATTAACTAAAAAGTATTAATTAAAAAAATGTGATTTAAATCCCTAATTATAGAAAATAAAAATAAAAACTCTAAATAAATAAAAAAAACCTAATCAAATTAACTATAAAAGCCTTAATTAAAAAATTTTGATTTAAAGTCCTAACCAAATTAACTAAAAATCCTTAATTAAAAAAATTATGATTCAAATCCCTAATCATAGAAAATAAAAATAAAAGCTCTAATCAAATCCAAGAAAACCCTAATCAAATTAACTATAAAATGCCCTAATTTTTAAATTTTGATTCAAAGCCCTAATAAAACAAAATCAAATAAAAAACCCTAATTAAATTAACTACAAATAGCCTTAATTTAAGAAATTTGATTCAATTGCTTAATAAATGAAAATCAAAATAAAAAATCCTAATCAATGAAAATCAAAGAAAACTAAACAATAAAAATAAAATAAAAACCCTAATTTCTGAAAAAAGAAAAAAAAGAGCAAGAAACCAGGGGGTCGACCCCCGGCCGGACACGGCAGGGGGTCGACCCCCGGCCGGACATCAAAAGGGGTTGACCCCCTGCCGGACAAGGCAGGGGGTTGACCCCTGGCCGGAGACGGCAAGGGGGTCGACCCCGGCCGGACAAGGCAGGGGGTTGACCCCCTGCCGGACATCAAAAGGGGTTGACCCCCTGCCGGGGTTGACCCCCTGCCGGACACGGCGGGGGGTCGACCCCCGGCCGGACATGGCGGGGGGTCGACCCCCCCCCCCCCCCCCGGCCGGACACGGCAGGGGGTCGACCCCCTACCAGGGTTGACCCCCGGCCGGACACGGCAGAGGGTCGACCACCTACCGGGGTCGACCGCCTGGCAGAGTCGACCCCCTGCCGGAAAACGCAGGGGGTCGACCGCCTGGCAGAGTCGACCCCCTGCCGGAAAACGCAGGGGTCGACCGCCTGGCAGAGTCGACCCCCTGCCGGAAAAAGCAGGGGGTCGACCTCCAATCCATTTACGTACCTGCGGTTGCTCCGGGCAGCGACGGCGGCAGCGGAAGGTTGACGGAAGGAAGAGGGCGGCAGGAGGGAGAGGGCGGCGGGCGGGAGCAGCGAAAGGAGAAAGGAAAAAGAGGGCTGGGATTAGGGGTAATGCGACATATAGCGACGGCTTAGCGACGGATTAATTCCGTCGCTAAGCCATCGTAATTCAAAAAACAAAAAAGGCGACAGAAAATATTTCGTCGCCTAGGCCGTCGCTATGTTGCGACGGAATCTTAGCCGTCGCAATTCCGTCGCTAACTGTCGTATTTATTGCGACAAAACATTCTCTCGCAAAATCCGTCGCTACTTAGCGACGGATTTTGCGAGGGAATGTTTTCTGTCGCTAGTTTCGTAAAATTCTACAAATATAGCGATGGATTCATTTCTCTCGTTAATCTGTCGCTAAGTAGCGACGATATAACTCCGTCGCTAAATTCCGTCGCTAATCAACTATTTTTTTGTAGTGGACAATGAGGTGCACCGGGAAGAAGAATTTGTTCAAAAATTCTTTCATCATTAAGTTCAATAGTATTGAAAAGAGTGTCTGAAGGTGGAATACCTAGGATTTGTCCAAGCTGTTTAGAATCAAACTCAATTTCAACATCGCGAACAAGAGAGGAAAGAAATCCAGTTTCATGATCAATTTGTAAATTTGTGTAAAACAAGTGAATCAATAAATGATAATGAAGGGGGTCTGCACCGGCATAAAAAAGATGTGAAATACCTGGAAATAATTCCCTGATTTTGTAACGAGAAAATAGGTGAAACAGGACACTTCGGCCTGGTAAAATAGGAAGTGTAGAAATCGATCCAAAAGTATCATATAAAAGAGGATTTCTGAGTAGTCTGAGAGAAAATCCATGACGTGCTTGTGGTGTAGTTGGAGGAGAACCTTGTGCGGATGCAGTCTTCTGACGAGGCATGGTTGATAAGAAGCGAAACAAATTCACCTGAAAAAAAATTGCAGTTGATGTTGGCTTTCAAATGACGTCTAATGATTGAGCAACAAGTGGAGACGCTGTAGATGTTGGCTTCCAAAAGCTTTAAAAATGACGTCTGGCGGGAGGAAGATATTGTCCGTCGTCGTGGCGTAGAACCAATGCAACAAAAACACTTTGTGCAAAGTGAACGATGTGCCTTCTACGATCAAATTCGTTGGTAGTGGCCAAAACAATCGACAATAACAACCCACCGAAAGAGATGTCGTGTTTCCACGAATTTTAGGCAAGAATGAAGAGGCGAGGAGGAGTTCGTCTGCTAGAAGATGACGCGGTGGATGACGATAGGTGAGAAGAGGCTGCCACAAGAGGATTCCGGCGAAAATCGAAGAGGCACCCTGTCACGGCCAGAGAATTTTGGCGAAAAGGGGTTCGATCGGCACTGCGAGGGATTTTCGGAAGAGAGAGAGAGAGAGAGAGAGAGAGAGAGAGAGAGAGAGAGAGAGAGAGAGAGAGAGAGAGAGAGAGAGAGGGTTTTGTTAAAAAGAAACCCTTTAAAAAGAAAAACGAATGGGCGTAAAAAAAAATAAAACGGTGCCCTTAAAAAAAACGGGTGTAAAAAAAAATCCAAGGGGTATCGGGTCCCTTCAGTTTTTTTTTTAAATATCAGTCGACTAGAATTTTATCGGTAGACTAATAAGGTGTGATTCCTTCAGTAAAAAGTTTTAAAAACATCAGTCGACTAAAAGTTTATCAGTCGACTAATATGGTGCGATTTTGAGATTTTGTTCAAAAAATTATCATTTTATAAATCTAAAAATGAGCAAATGCCTAGTTCTCTCCTAATTCTCATAAAATCTTCATTTTTAAGTGGTTTAGTTAAGATATCGGCATGTTGTTCATTAGTGGATATAAAATTTAAAGAAATGTCTCCTTTTAACACATGATCTCTTAAGAAATAATGTCTAACTTCAATATGCTTAGTTCTTGAATGCTGAACAAGATTTTTCGAAAGATTTATAGCACTAGTGTTATCACAATAAATAGTTATTGTGGAGTAATTCAAACCAAAATCTTTTAAGGTCTGTTTCATCCATAGTACTTGTGAACACGCTAAACTAGCCGCTATATATTTTGCTTCCGTTGTTGAGAGTGACACTGAATTTTGCTTTTTACTAAACTAAGAGACTAAGGAATTTCCTAAGAAATGACAAGTTTCGCTAGTACTCTTGCGATCAGATTTACTTCCTGCAAAATCTGCATCACTATATGAAACTAAATCAAAGGAAGATGATTTTGGGTAAAACAAACCGAAATCTGAAGTATCTTTCAAGTAACGAATAATTTGTTTTACTGCAGTTAAATGAGATTCCTTTGGATTAGCTTGAAATCTAGCATACATACAAACACTAAACATAATATCAGGTCGACTAGCAGTTAAGTATAATAGAGATCCGATCATACCTCTGTAGAGCTTAATATCTACATTTTTACCATTTTCATCTTTATCAAGAGAAGTAGTTGTGCTCATAGGATTTCTTCTTGATTTCGATGAGTCTATCCCAAATCTCTTGAGAAGTTCTTTTGTATACTTAGCCTGGTTGATGGAGATTCCTTCTTCAGTTTGCTTTATTTGAAGTCCAAGGAAGTAGCTTAATTCACCCATCAAGCTCATTTCAAACTCTTCCTGCATAGCTTCAACAAATTCTTTACAAAGAGAATCATTAGTAGAACCAAATATTATGTCATCAACATAAATTTGCACAATAAAAATATCTGAATTAAGATTTTTGATAAATAAAGTGGAGTCTACCCGACCAATGGAAAAAGTAGATTGTTCTAGAAAATTTCGTAGTCTTTCATACCACGCTCTTGGTGCTTGTTTAAGTCCGTACAAAGCTCTTTTTAATTTGTAGACTTTTCCTGGATATTTCTCATTTTCAAAGCCTGATGGTTGCTCTACATAAACTTCTTCATTGATGTGTCCATTTAAGGATGCACTCTTAACATCAATTTGATATAACTTAAAATTCATGTAACTAGCAAAAGCAAGCATCATTCGAGTTGACTCAAATCGAGCCACTGGTGCATAGGTTTTATCAAAATCTATGCCTTCCTCTTTATTATAGCCTTGTGCTACTAGCCTTCTTTGTTTCGAATGACTTCGCCATTTTCGTCCAGCTTATTTCGGAAGACCCATCTTGTTCCAATTACTGGATGATTCTTTGGTCTATCATCTAGATCCCATACATCATTCCTAGTAAATTGATTAAGTTCTTGAGACATGGCCAAAAGCCAAAATTCATCATCATAAGCCTCATTGATATTCTTTGGTTATATTTTAGATATGAAAGCAATATTTGCAATATATTGCAATTGCCTTCTAGTTTGGACACCACTCTTTATTTCTCCAATAACTTGTTCATGTGGATGATTGAGAACTTCTCTCTAAACCGGTTGAAGAGGAACATTTTCTTGAGAAGTACTCTCTATCAAATGTTCTTCTTGAAGTATTACTTCTTCTCCTTCGCTTAGAGGAATAACCTGCTCCCAATTCTCATCAAATGCAACATGTAAAGATTCTTCAATGCAAGATGTTCTTTTATTAAAAACACGATAAGCTTTACTTCTAGAAGAATATCCAAGAAATAATGATTCATCTGATTTTGAATCAAACTTATCAAGATTATCTTTGGTATTTAACAAGAAGCATTTGCTACCAAAAATTTTGAAATATGAGATTTTTGGTATACGATCATAATACAATTCAAAACATATTTTATGTAAAATTGGTCGAATAAGAACACGGTTTAAAACATAACATGCTGTATTTATTGCTTCAGCCCAAAAGTATTTTGGTAAATTTTTATCTTGAAGCATGGTTCTAGCACATTCTTGCAAAGTTCTATCCTTTCTTTCAACAACTCCATTTTATGGAGCCGGTCTAGGAAAAACAAAGTTGTGAGATATACCATGTAAATCACAATACTTTAGAAAATATTCATTTTCAAATTCACCACCATGATCACTACGAATTTTAATAATAGATGTAGATTTTTCATTTGTAATTCTTCTACAAAGTTTGGAAAATTCAGAAAAAGCATCATTTTTGCTTTTTAGAAAAATCACCCATGTAAATCGAGAATAATCATCCACTATAACAAAAGCATACTTGCTACCGTTCAAACTTTGAATTCTAGATGGTTCAAATAGATCTAAATGTAAAAGTTCAAGAGGACGTTTTGTTGAAACTATATCTTTTGCTTTAAAAGAACTCTTGATTTGTTTACCCATTTGGCAAGCATCACATAAGTGATCCTTCTTATATGGTATTCTAGGTAGGCCTCTAACAAGATCATTCTTGAATAACTTGGAAATAATTTTAAAGTTAACATGTCTAAGTCTCTTGTGCCATAACCATTGAATTTCATTTGAAACAATAAGACATTTTTCATTTAAAGTGGGTAACTCATCTAGATAAAGTTCATACACATTGTTCATTCTTTTACCTTTAAAAATGATATTTTTAGATTGAAAATCAGAAATTAAGCATACATCATGTTCAAAAGAAACAAGAAAACCTTTATCACATAATTGACTAATGAATAATAAATTATGCATTAAACCTTCTACTAAAAGAACATTTTCTATCAAGGGAAATTTTGGATTACCAATACCGATTACTTTTTCCTTGTTATTGTCACCAAAAGTGACAATTCCTCTATCCTTACTTTGGAGGGTGGAAAATAACTCTGGCCTTCCAGTCATATGTTTGAAACAACCACTGTCCAAGATCCATTTGCTCCTTATTTTGTGTACCTACAACAAAATTAGAAGACAAAACATTTGACCCCTTTCTATTTTTGGGTCCATGAGAGTTAGTCTTAGGAACCCATATCCATTTGGCTTTTGGTTTCCTTTGATAATAAATATTCTTTCTATAAAAATATTTAGCATTTCTAGAGTAATCATGTCTAGGCTTATAAGCATTATAAGTTTCATGATTAGATCATTTCTATTATAACTAGAAAATTTAGTTCTATGAACAAATGATTGAGAATATTGTCTTTGATTCTTCACCACATAGTTTGGTCTATTTTGAGTATCAAAGAAGCTATATCCCAATCCGGTTTTATTAACCGAGCATCTTTGAGAACCAAGAAGTCTTTCTAGATTCTCTTGTCCATTTGTGAATTTGGTCACTATAGAAAGAAGATCATTTGATTTTTCTTTTAGACTAGTTATTTCATTTTGAAAGAGATTGGTTCTAATTCCAATTTCTTTTATCTCAAATGCTTGACAAGAGTTTTCCTTCTTGAGATCTTCTATCTCTTGAAGTAACACTTTTTTTTTAGAGTCAAGAGTTGAATTTTCAGTTTTTAACTCTTTGTTTTTGGAATTTAGACTCTTAAATTTAGCATATAAATCATTAAATGCTTCTAATAGATCATCATACTCAAATTGACTTACCGAGTCTTCTTGTGCTACAAAGCACATGTTGGCGACTTCTTCATTTGATTCTTCATCGAAAGAGGAGTCACTATCATCCTAACATGCTTGAAATGCCTTTTTCTTCTTGAAGTACTTGGTCTTGATTTTGAGAAGAGGACAATCTTTCTTGATGTGTCCTGCCTTTTTGCAGTTAAAGCACTTGACTTCATTAGGATTGGAAGAATTTGCTTTCTTTACCTTTCTTTGAAATCTTCCCTTTTTGATGAATCTTTTGAATTGCCTTGTAATGAGGGCAATATCTTCATCTTCATCTTCTTCAGAATTTTCAGAGTCAGAAGTAGCCTTAAAAGCAAGAGATTTCTTCTTGGGTTCTTCTTCTTGTCTGTCTTGAAGTTGGACTTCATATGCCATTAAGTTACCAACCAAATCTTCAAGAGTGAGAGTGTTTAAATCATTTGTTTCCTCAATAGCTGTAGTTTTTCTCTCCCATTCAGGAGTTAAACACCTTAAGATTTTTCTGACTAAATCCACTTGTGAATATTCTTTTTCAAGGGATTTTAGAGTGTTAGTGATATCAGTCATTCTTGTTACCATGTCTGATATAGATTCATTTTGCTTCATTTTAAACAATTCAAATTTATGAACTAAAGAAGCAATTTTAGATTCATTTACCTTTGACGTACCTTCGTGAGTCACGAGAAGAGTATGCCAGATTTTATTTGTTGTAGAGTATTGGGAGATATGATTGAACTCTACCTTGTCAACGGCACAATACAATGCATTCATAGTCTTGGCATTAAGTGAAGCAGTCTTCTTTTCTTCATCGGTCCATTGACTGAAATCAGTTGATGACATTTGGTACTTTTCTAAAACAACTCTCCAAATTTCGAGATTCATGAATTGTAAGAATATTATCATTCTCACTTTCCAGTATCCATAGTTTGTTCCGTCGAAAAGAGGAGGACGAACAAAGGAGCATCCTTCTTTGTGCTGAGATGATGTTGTTGTCATGCTAGATGATGGTCAAATCAAAATAATAACAAACCTGCTCTGATACCAAACGAAAGTGCAGTAGGATCGAGACAACGAGCACTAGAGGGGGGGTGAATAGTCCTTTTAATTATCGTCTTCGGAATTTATGAACTAAAGAAGCAATTTTAGATTCCTTTACCTTTGACGTACCTTCATGAGTCACGAGAAAAGTATGTAAGATTTCATTTGTTGTAGAGCATTGAGAGATGTGATTGAACTCTACCTTGTCAACGACACAATACAATGCATTCATAGCCTTGGCATTAAGTGAAGCGGTATTCTTTTCTTCATCGGTCCATTGGCTGAAATCAGTTGATGGCATTTGGTACTTTTCTAAAACAACTCTCCAAATTTCGAGATCCATGGATTGTAAGAATATTGTCATTCTCACTTTCTAGTATCCATAGTTTGTTCCGTCGAAAAGAGGAGGACGAACAGAGGAGCATCCTTCTTTGTGCTGAGATGATGTTGTTGTCATGCTAAATGATTGTCAAATCAAAATAATAACAAACCTACTCTGATACCAAATGAAAGTGCAGTAGGATCGAGACAACGATCACTAGAGGGGGGGGGGTGAATAATCCTTTTAATTATCGTCTTCGAAATTTTGACGAATTTTGAAATTCGCAAAACAATCACACAAAGAACACAACAATTTATCATGATTCGGTCTTTCCCGACCTACATTCAGTCCCCAAGCAAAACCCGCTTGAGATTTCCACTATCAACCTTGTGTAAATACATGATCATACAGACCAAATTCGGTCCCACTTTCAGTAACACACCTACTGAAAGCAAACAACTCCTTTAAACCAAGGAGTCATTTCCTTTTACAGAAAATGAAATAAGTAACAACTTACAAAACAACCTACGAGCCCTTCTTATGAATGCAAATGAAATGCAATTGGCTTTTGAGGTTGTTGGAATACTCAACTCACTAATTCACTGTCTCTCAAAGGAATTTGAGTGAAAAACTGAAGTGAAAGATATCAAGTGAGTGAGAAAATGAATATGAGTGTAAAACAAAGAGTAATTCAATTGGATTGCATTCAAATTGATGTTTTTGAATGTAGAATGCACTCATATTTATAGTTGAAAGATTTCATACGTTGAGGGTATGAAAGGGTGTCAAAATAATCCATTTTGAATGATCAAAACGTTTGAAAAATAAAAAGACACGTCTTTTAAAAGTTTCAGGAAAAACAGTAAAATTAGTCGACTGGAACAGTAGTTAGTCGACTGATAGTTAATTATTAGTAGATTGACAATTATCGTCGGTCGACTAATGTGTTTATCAAGCCGTTTGAAAATCTGAAGTTTTTGAAATTTAGTCGACTAGAGAAAAAATTAGTCGACTGATAATATCATCAGTAGACTGAAAAACCTTTCAGTCGACTGCTGCTAAATTTTTCTGAAAATACATGTTTTATCCGGTCGACTGATAAAATCATTAGTCGACTGCTGCTAAATTTCCAGAAAACAGACATTCTGTCCGGTCGACTGATAAAACCTTCGGTCGACTAATTTGACAAAAATGATATTTTATTTAAAAAATTTGGCGCAAAAGGATTAGTCGACTGGTGAGTCTATTGGTCGACTAATAAACACGAAAAATTAAATAAAGAGTTTTCTAAAAAGATTTTCATGAAGGGTTCTTTTAGAAAAGTTTTTTGAAAGACTTTTTAGGTGAAATGCAACCGAAATATGCACTCTAAGTAAGACTCTTACAAGAATCTAAGACATTAAATAAATTTTACATTTGCACACAAGTCTTCAAAGATTCTTCATCGAGTTATTCAATTCTTGTCATCTTTCTTCATTGCCTTAGCTGAAATGCAGTTGATTCACTTGTTCATCATCAAAACCTTGTACTTGAAGTATCATATACGACTTCATTGTCGTAACATAAAACTGTAAAATGAAATACATTACAAGATATAACACCTCGCCCCGAATCATCATAGAAGAAACTGTACTGGAAGATAGTGTTTGAGTGCTTATCCAAGCTTGGATAGGAGAGTGTGTCCAGGACAGACAAGACACACTGTCCAGTTTGTCCTGGGCACTTTTTTTTTAATTTTTAAGTGCCCCTGTGCCCATCGTTGCAGGGAGGTGTTACGAAAAAAAAACCCATCCCACACTTCCTGCACACTCGCGTCCGCTGTTTGACAGAGACGGTATCCTGGGCATCACTGTTTGAAACATGCAAGAAAAAATAAACTTTTTAAAATCCCGCATTAATCTAACGCGGCTTTGACTAATCAAGAAGATGGATTACTCGGGCCACATAAAACACAAAAAATTGCTAGCGCTACGTGGGCAGCGATTTTGTGTAAATCATAAAACATAGAAAATCGCTACATGGGTTTCGTATGGCCAGAGTACTCCGGCCTGATCACTGGATCTGCTCTGTGCAACCAATGCTTTCACCAAAAAGTTATCGACCAAGCAGGGCATGTGTTCACCAATAGGTTTACACAGTTTAACATTTTTTGTCCAATCTTCGATTGATGCAAACTTTAGTTTTAAAAAGAGAAAAATTACTAAATTTTACTTTTAATAAAATAAACTCTTTTTAAAGAAATTGACCTGATCACCTAACCAGGTCTCATGGTAGCAAAGGAAGCCCCGAGAGCAACCGATCACCGATCCAGAATCGAATGATGGGAGCAGGTAGAGGGAGAGGGAAGGGTATGTGCAGCCAGTGAAACCAGTGAGGGTGCCAGCAAGAGGATGCAAACGACATGTCTATGGGCATGAAAATGAGGGATCAAGTTGGAGTAGTCACCCTTGAAATTGCTGAAGAAGATGAAAGCTCTGGTTCGAGATGGAGCAAATGCCCCGCCAGAAGCCACAAATTGTTCTTGAAAAACAGCTCTTTGCTATGTTTGTTTCAAAATAAGAACCCCATCAACCAAACATGCACAAAACGTTTTACTAAAAATTAGCTCCACAAAATGTTTAGTGAATCATCGATGTGGCCCCTGACTCTTTTAGAATTTTGAGTAAAAGAAAAGAGTGAATCATCCATCTAGGGGGGTTGTTATTGATCCCAAAGGTGTACCAAGTGCACAGCTTTTACAGTCTTGATCAATGCACAACTGCATTTGTGTCTATACTCTATACTCAAACATGAGGCAGCACCTAAGTTTATTACAACCACCATCAGAGCAATCCCATGCTGCTTTAGACCAGTCTGGGTATTGTAGATTCAGAATGCAGCAACAACGAAAAAAGTACGTCGAAAAAAAATATCAAGAGCTGAAGGATCAAACTTGATGTTACAGAATATCTGAAGGGAGGAGCTCAAAAATAAAAGAACGCCAACAGAACGGTAGCAGCAGTGAATCCATCCTGGAACCTGTTCCAATAGAAGGGAAGCAATTACACAAAAAGGGAGAAAAAATAATTCATCTTCAACATCCCTGAACAAGATTTATTATTTATAAGACTGCTTGTAGATGAGATTTGCTTGACTGAAAACCATTATTTTAGGACATGAAAATTTCTAGGAAACAATAACAAATAAAAAAAGATAAAACACTTACTTGAAGATCTGATTTTCTCAAGAGGCATCAGCTGCAGTAGGTCCAATTCTTTTCAGGTCAAAGATTTCAATCCAGTAGCCATCAGGATCCTTAATGAAGGCCAACCCCTTCATCTTTCCTTAAAATCCGTTAGTCAATGAAGCTCAATTAGTTTCTATGTGCATAACATAGGGTCACATGGGAACTGCCAGAAGATAAGAAAATTGGGGAATTCGACTTCAAGGTCATGAAAGTCCACAGTATACAGTTAAAAATTGAAGGCCTAACCCCAGAGTCCAACATCAAACAATAGCTGCAACAAGAGAATTGCTAACAGCAGAACCCATCAAAATTAACCTTGAATTGTCATTCTTTATTGTGTTGATGATTGACAGAGTTGAAGAACAATTGTAGAAAAAGGGAAGTCTCTGTTAAGATTACTCTATCTTTTTTGTATGTATATAATATATTATATACATATATATTAATTGTCTAGTTTATGGGAACTCAAACCAACAGTCTAGTTGTTGGGAACTCAGAACAACAACTAGATTTGTCTTGGGAACAAAACCCAACAGCTAGATTTCTAGTCCAATGGCTAGAAACGACTTTTTCTCTCCTCTCTTTACTCTATCTCTTCCTCCGATATATATGGGGCGTGTGTGCCTATGAGACCCTTATGTATTTATTTCTTTTATGTATTTTTGTT
This sequence comes from Nuphar pumila, assembly GCF_984573655.1. NCBI lineage: Eukaryota > Viridiplantae > Streptophyta > Magnoliopsida > Nymphaeales > Nymphaeaceae > Nuphar > Nuphar pumila. The sequence goes on along the minus strand of NC_143264.1, from coordinate 69,374,076 downwards.
CATTATGAATGAAATCATTTATTCATACAACTTGTATCAAGTTTTGCATATTATTAGTATTCAAATACATTTCAATTGGCATTTGGACTACGATTTGAAATGCCTTGAGTTTCGTGCTATTCTGTGTCATGGTACGATGCAGCGAGGAGGATCGGTTTTCGCGCTCTTTGATGATGGCTGACGAGGCACGACCCTTACGGTCGTGCGATGTGTAGAAAGTAAGAAGAATGCCCACCGAAATCGATGAGGCTTACTTTTATTTCAATGTAAACGTCAACTGAGCAATAGAATGAATGTAAATGAAAAGGAACAGGCAATAGAAAGGAAGAAAAGAACAAAGGGGAAATCTGCTGAAAGGAAACAATTCAGAAAAAAAGACTGCTGCAATCTTTCATCAAGTCTGTCACACGCAACCCTAGGAGAGGGTTTTTAAAGATATGCTGGAGGATCCGGGTCTCGGGTCCAGTCTGGGACCCGAGTCATTTTCATGTTGCCGCTGGGCCTGTGCTCGCCTGGAATAGGTACGCAGGGGTACCTCGCCCCCCATCTCGGTACCGTGATCTGGATCGGATCTACTACTTGGGTCTGATCCTCAATCCTGTCGTGCAGGTCCGGTCTCATGCCTGGGTCAGGCGGCATGAATCTGGGTCGATCCTGCTCTGCATCATTCTCCCCTGGTTGGGAAGAAGTCGGCTCTGATGACTTGTTGTCTCCACAGTAAGCATATAGATTAGATACATTGATGATAGGCGAAATGTGCCAATCTTCGAATAGTTCAAGGAGGTAGGCATTTGGACCCAATCGCCGAAAAATCTTGAAATGACCATGTTTCTTAGGACTCAATTTACCATAAGTACCCACTGGGAAACGCTCAAAACGCAGGTAAACCCATACTAACTAACTGACCAACTTGAAACTGGACATCTCGACGACCTTGGTCTACGAAAGTTTTGTAAGCTTCGTAACTCTCAACAAATTTGGCTCGGACCTGTCGGTGGATGTCACGCATCTATTCAATGGCATCAAATGCATCTGGTGTTGGGTCTGGGAGACTAGACACAGGTGCTAGATCTACGACATGGGTTGGTGACCACCCATAAACAACTTGAAAAGGAGACTTGCCCATGGACCGGTTGATGGAACTGTTATATGTGAACTTGGCTTGCTGCAAGACTAGGTCCCATGTTTTGGCATTCTCCCCAACTAGACTCCTTAGTAAGTTCCCTAGGGTGCGGTTCACGACTTCGGTTTGGCCATCGGTTTGCGGGTGGTATGCGCTACTGAACTGGAGCTTGGTTTTCAATAAGGCCCATAACAATTTCCAAAAATGACTCATAAAGCGCGTGTCACGATCGGAGGTGATCGTGTGGGGGCAATCCATGAAAGTGGGCCGCATCCTTGAAGTAGTACGAGGCTACTAACGAGGCGTCGGTGGTTCGCTTACACGGGACAAAGATAGCCATCTTGGAAAATCGGTCAACCACAACTAAGATGGAATCAAAACGATGCGAGGTTCTGGGAAGACCCACAATAAAATCCATGGACACGTGTTCCCAAGGTCGCTCGGGGATGGGCAACGGAGTATACAAACCACTAGTCTGACGTCAACCCTTGGACACTTGACACACTTGACAACTCTGAACAAACTTGACAACATCTTTGCGCATTTTTGGCCAAAAGTAGCGTTTATCTAACAGAGCGAACGTTTTATCACGTCCGAAATGCCCAGCTAGTCCCCCTTCATGTAACTTGAAAATCAAAAGGAGAACGCAGGTATACATAACTTGTTACCGCAAAAGAGGTAATTGTTATGTATGCTAAATCGTGGGTCGGATGTGCGATCAAAGGAGAGGCTGTAATGAGATATTGCGGAAATATAAAGAGTGCATACAAGCACATACAACAATGAATAAAAGAGAAAATATCACAAGTCCACGAAGGGACAATACAAACACAAGCCTTTAAGAAGGCAACAATATACAAAGCCTCTTATTGAAAAGAGAGAGGAGCTCTCAAAGATGAAGAATACACAAGGGGATCACCCCTATTTATACAAGAGAAGGAGGAGGAAAAAGGAGGGCCAAAGGGCCTCAAAAGGAGAGCCAAAAGGGGGCTCCCATAGAGTCGTTGGGAGCCCCCAACGGTCACATTTGTGACCGTTGGGGGCTCCAACGACTTCTATGTTGGAGCCCCTTTAGGTCCTCAAAAATAATAAAAAAGAAATGAAAAAAAATAAAAAGTAAAAGTTACATTTGTTCAAAAAAGAAAAAATAGTTGTTTTCTAAAACAACTGTGAAATTACAAAAATACCCCTATCGGGTATTGATGTAATAAACAGACTTTATATATATATATATATATATATATATATATATATATATATATATATATATATATATATATATAATAGGTACATTTTAACACCCCCCCTCAAACTTTACGGGGGAAGGACGGAAAGTTTGCCGAGAAGAAACATGAACCGAGGAGCCGGAAGAGCTTTAGTGAAGAAGTCTGCCAACTGATATTCTGAAGTGACATATGGCAGAGCAATAGTTCCTCGTAAAAATTCGTCACGAACATAGTGGCAATCCATTTCGATATGTTTCGTACGTTCATGAAAAGTATGATTGCTTGCAATATAGATGGCACTCTTATTGTCGCAACACAACTTTGAGGCTTCAGTAATATCAACTCCCATATCTTTAAGCAAACTGCGAAGCCAAACAAGCTCCATTGTTGTGGTTGCCATTGCCCGGTACTCAGCTTCAGTGGATGATAGTGAAACTTTCTGCTGCTTCTTGCATCGCCAGACAATCAATGAGTCCCCTAAAAAGACACAAAAACCAGTAGTTGAGACTCGATCATTGGGATTACCTCCCCAATCTGCATCAGTATAAGCAAGAAGATTCAAAGGGGAAGAAGAGGATAGAAATAACCCTTTATTGATGGTATTCCGAATGTAGCGGATGATTCGGAGAACCGCACTCATATGCACGGTTGTAGGAGCATGCTGAAATTGACTGACTGAGTGAACCGCATGAGTGATATCTGGTCTGGTGATGGTTAAATATGTAAGAGACCCAATGAGTTGTCTGTACGGTGTAGGATCTTCCAGAAGAACCTCATCCTCTAACCGCAACTTGGCATTAATAACCTCGGGAGTCTCTACCTTCTTATCATCAGAAATCCCAGACTTAGAACATATATCTGCAGCAAGCTTCATCTGTGACAAAATATATCCTCTAGGAGAATATGCAACCTCAATTCCAAGAAAATATCTGAGAAAACCTAAATCAGACATATCAAAATTATCTTTTAACATATTTAACATTAATAATACTACTTTGATCATTTCCAGTGATAATCATATCATCAACATAAAGCAACAAAATTACGATACTAGAACCTGCATTTTAAACAAAAAGAGCAGTGTCATTATAACAAGAATGAAATCCTAATTTTATCATGATATCACTAAAACGATCATACCAAGCCTTAGGAGCTTGTTTAAGACCATATAATGCCTTTAAAAGCCGAAGTGTTTGACATTGCTTAATATTTATTCCGGGTGGTGGATCCATATAAACTTCTTCACTTAAACTTCCATTTAAAAAAGCATTTTTTACGTCAAGTTGATAAATAGGCCATTTTTTGCTTGTCATACGAGCTACGGGGGCGAATGTTTCTTCGTAATCAATACCATATTCTTGAGAGTATCCCTTAGCAACCAATCTTGCTTTATATCGTTCCAAAGAGCCATCGCTTTTAGTTTTAACTTTGAAGACCCAACGACAACCAATAGGTTTTTTGTGTGAAGGTAGATCAACTACTTCCCAAGTATTGGCCTTTTTTAAAGCATTTAGTTCAACTTGCATTGCTTCAACCCAATGAGGTATAGATTTAGCTTGATTATAGTGAGTTGGTTCAAAATAAGAGTGTAGAGTTATCAAACATGCCCGATAGTTGGGAGTTAAAGAGTCATAGGAGACAAACCTATTTGGGGGTATTGATATTCTAGAAGAATGCCTAACTTGTGGTTCCTCAATGGATTCGGAAATTTGAGAGTATTTTTCGAGGGCACTAATAGGTTTTTCTTGATTTCTTCTTGAGTAAACATTTATATTGGCATTGCTCTCATGAACATTTGTATTTGAATTACTATCATTTGAGAGTGTTATGTCAAGAGGGGCTAACTCGTGAGTGTCATCTATGTTTTCAAGAGAATCTTCTTGTATGTCATCAATAAGATCATATAAGAATACATAATCGATTTCATTTGTCTCTTCTATTTTATCAAAACCGTTTTCTTCTTCGAGAAATGTTACATCTTTTGAAACGTATAGTTTATCATTCTTAAAATCATAACATCTATACCCTTTTTTATTTTCACCATATCCAAAAAATACACATTCAATTGCTTTGGAAGATAACTTATCCCTTTTATGTAGTAGGACAAAACATTTGCAACCAAAAATACGAAGTCGATTAAAATCGGGTGAAAACTTAAAGAGTTTCTCTTAGGGAGAAGCATTTTTTAACTTAGAAGAGGGCATTCTATTGATTAGATAAGTTGAGGTAAGAACGGCTTCCGCCCAAAATTTTTTTGGAATATTTCTAGACACAAGCAATGTTCTAGCGGTTTCTATAATGTGCCTATGTTTCCTTTCCGCTAGGCCATTTTGTTGAGGAGTCCTAGGACATGACTTTTGATGACAAATGCCATTTTGGTTTAAGTAGTTTTGGAATTCGTGAGATAAGTATTCACCACCGGAATCGGATCTTAAAATAGATATGTTGCTTTGAAATTGATTTTGAACCTTTTTATGAAAATCTTTAAAGAAAGTAAATACTTCCGACTTATGACTAAGGAAATAAATCCAAACATATCGAGTAAAGTCATCAATAAACGTAACATAATATGAATAACCTCCTTTAGACATAACCGGAGAAGGACCCCAAACATCCGAATGCACCAATTCAAAAGGCCTTGATGAGAAAAAAGATCTAGTTGGAAAAGGAATAGACTTCATTTTTCCAAAAATGCAATCTTTGCAATTAATTTCTTTTTCCTTACAAAATTTGTTTCCAAAAGGAAAGAGATACATTTTGGAATAACTTGGATGACCAAGTCTTTTATGCCAAGTTTCCATATTTTTTTCTTGGACATAAGAACAAAAAAAGTTTGTAGGGAGATCAAGATGGTCCATATAATAGAGGTCTCCCTTTCTATGGCCTTGCCCAATCCGCTTCCCGGACCGGAGATCCTGCACAAAGCAACCATTAGATGAGAAAGATATTTCACATCCATGGTCGGCAATTTGAGAAACCGAAAAAAGGTTTAAATTTAGTTTGGGAACAACTCTTACTTTTGGAACACAAAAATTTTGAGAATCTTTAAAAGAACCAATACTTGAAATTTTTAAAAAGGTTTCATCGGCCGTAGAAACACAAGAATCCTTTGAATTGATGCAAATATCAATAAATGCATTTTCATGAGGGGTCATATGAAAAGAGGCTCCGGAGTCAAGGATCCAAGAATATGTACCGAGTGAAGATGTAGAAGGAATAGCCGCACCCGATGTGGAGGAAGAAACTTTTAGAATTTGTTGGAGAGCCATAGATATTTGTCCAAGAGTTTCTTTAATGTCATTGTTTTTGCCTTCATCTTCTTTGGAGGTGGTTTCTTCAAGAGAGACTACTTTAGGCTTGAAGGCTCCCAAAAGCTTTGGACAAACGGGTCTAATGTGACCCGACTCATTGCAATAATGACAAACAATCATTTTTCTTCCTCCATTGTAGTTCCCTTGTTTCCCAAAATGAGGAGGGTTATAGGTTCTAACATTGTTAACCGGTTTGGATACGGCAAGGACTTCATCAACATGCTTACTCATGCCAAGCCTTGTCTCCTCTTGAGTGATTTCGGCAATAGCATCCTCAATAGGAGGAAAAATAGATCTATGGAGAAGTGAGGATCTCACTTGCTCAAATTCGGGGCGTAGCCCAAAAAGAAATTGAAACAATCGCTCTTGTTCCATTTGTTTTTGTCTTAAATCAACATCTTCCATAGAAACCCACTTTGGCTCTAAAAGAGCCAATTCATCCCATAGTGGGTTAAGGGCACTATAGTAGTCTTGAATGCTAGAATCACCTTGCTTGGTGGTTCTAACTTTTTCTTGCAAGAAGTATGTTCTTGCAAGATCCTTTTGGGTATACATACCCCTCATAAAGGACCAAGCCTCATTGGCTCTACGAAATTTAGCTATATTAGCACATACCTTAAGCTCCACATTGTTCATAAACCACGCAAGGATTTTTGCGTGATTGCTTTCCCAATCTTCTACTTCCTTTTGATGATTTTCAATGGCCTTGAGACGAGCATCTCCCTCAAGAGCTTTTTCTTGATCTTCTTCCATTTTTGTGAGCATAAGCTTAGGTTCCGGAACGGTCCCCATGACATAACCCCAAAGCTTCTTCCCTTTGAGATTATTCTCCATTGCCGATGCCCACATCATATAGTTCTTTCCATTGAGTTTGAAAGAAAGATCAATCTTTGTCTCCATGATGTTGCCAAGAAGTGAGAAGATGTCCACCAAAATAAGAGATACACGAACCACACCTTTCCTTCAAGAATCGAGTGACTCTGATACCATGTAATGAGATATTGCGGAAATATAAAGAGTGCATACAAGCACATACAACAATGAATAAAAGAGAAAATATCACAAGTCCACGAAGGGACAATACAAACACAAGCCTTTAAGAAGGCAACAATATACAAAGCCTCTTATTGAAAAGAGAGAGGAGCTCTCAAAGATGAAGAATACACAAGGGGATCACCCCTATTTATACAAGAGAAGGAGGAGGAAAAAGGAGGGCCAAAGGGCCTCAAAAGGAGAGCCAAAAGGGGGCTCCCATAGAGTCGTTGGGAGCCCCCAACGGTCACATTTGTGACCGTTGGGGGCTCCAACGACTTCTATGTTGGAGCCCCTTTAGGTCCTCAAAAATAATAAAAAAGAAATGAAAAAAAATAAAAAGTAAAAGTTACATTTGTTCAAAAAAGAAAAAATAGTTGTTTTCTAAAACAACTGTGAAATTACAAAAATACCCCTATCGGGTATTGATGTAATAAACAGACTTTATATATATATATATATATATATATATATATATATATATATATATATATATATATATATATATATATATATATATATATATATATATATATATATATATATATATATATATAGGTACATTTTAACAGAGGCACCCTTCCCAGACTTGTTGGAAGTCAGGGTCTGTCGGGTATAACTCCTTGCACTGCTCGAACCCAACGACCGGCACAAACATAGTCATCAAAAGGCTATTCTTCCTGCTAAGTGTGTCTGCTACCTTGTTTAGAGTGCCTGATTGATGGCGAATAGTGAAGGTGTACTCTTGCAAGAAGCGGACCCACTTGGCATGACGAGCACTCAACTTCTTTTGACTATTCAAATACTTTAATGCATCATGATCCGTGTACAAGACAAACTCCGTATAAATAAGATAATGCCTCTAATAACGAAAGGCTTGTACAACGGCATAAAACTCAACATCATAAGTGGAGTTTTGGGACCTGGCTTGAGTCAGCTTTTCACTAAAGAAAGCAATGGGTTTGCGGTTCTGACTCAAGACTGCACCAATTTCTACTTTAGAGGCATCACACTCAACCTCAAAGACTGCGCTAAAATCAGAAAGGGCTAAGACGGGGGGCACTAGTCATTTTCTCTTTGATGAGCGTGAAGGCCTTTCCCGCGGTAGACGTCCAGTGGAAACTAGTCCCCTTTAGGCACTCCGTGATAGGGGCCATGAGGGTGCTGAAGTTTCTCACAAAACGACAGTAGAAAGTGGCTAACCCATGAAAACTCCAGATTTTTCCTATAGTCTTTGGGGTAGGCCAATCAACAATCGCACGGACATTGGCAGGATCCGCCTTAACTCCATCAGACGACACAATAAAGCCCCAAAACACAACACTTGACGTCATAAACTCACACTTTTTGGCATTGACATACAACTTTTCCCTCCTTAAAATCTCTAAGACCTGACGCAAATGATTCAAATGATCACACAAAGACGAGTTATAAATCAAAATGTCATCAAAATAGACAACGACAAACTTCCCTATACAAAGATGCAATACTTGGGTCATCATGTTCATGAAGGTACTCGAGGCATTTGATAACCCAAAGGGCATGACTAACCACTCATACAATCCATCACGTGTCTTAAATGTCGTTTTTCACTCATCCTCATCTCGGATACGAATTTGGTGGTACCCACTTTTTAAATCAATTTCGAAGAAAATAAAGGCACCAACCAACATGTCAAACATATCATCCAAACGAGGAATGGAAAAACGGTATTTGACAATGATGAGATTGATCGCTCGACTATCAACACACATGCGCATGGACCCATCTTTTTTAGGGGTGAGCAGGGCGGGCATTGCGCAAGGGCTCACACTCTCACGAATAAAACCTTTTTGCAGTAACTCCTGAACCTGCCTCAACAATTCGACATGCTCGGATGGGTTCATGCGATACGCGGGGAGATTAGAGAGACTCGATCCCGGGACAAAATCAATAGCGTGCTGAACCACCCTCATCGAAGGTAGACCATCAGGAAGGTCATCTGGCATAATGTCGTGAAACTCCTCAACAAGGGGCGATGTCCGCGAGAATGGATAAAGACGTACTCATCAACGGCTTAGCCACCAGGGCATAACAATAACCATCTTCCTGACAATGGCTCAAGAAAGACCGTAAGAGAGGCCCGCGAGCCTGGGAACTCGCACAGGCTTACCCACAGTGAAAAAACAAGTCTCCTTGATAGGTAGAAGGACTATTTTATGGCCCTTAAAAATAAAGGAGTACGTGTTCCTACGGCCATCGTGAATGATCTTGCGATCAAACTGTCAGGGACGACCCAAAAGAATGTGACACGCACTCATAGGGGCTACATCACACCACACCTCATTGTGGTAATGCTCCCCCATGGAGAACCGAACTAAACAACGCTGGGTGATGGGAACCTCATTTCCTTTCTTGAACCATGTCATCTTGTATGGTTGAAACAATTTCTCCATTTTCAGGTTCAAGGTGGACACAACACTCTCGAACACCATATTCTCACACGCACCAGTGTCGATAATAACATCACATGCATGACCCTCACAGTTGCACCGGGTTCTAAAAATGTTGTTCCGCAACCATTTTGCAGGGGTCGACTCCCGGGGTGTGGTCAAAACATGACGGATGGACAATAAGTTTTCGATGTTGCCGTCGAACTCTATGACTTCCCTCTCATCCTCTTCCTCAACCAATGACCCACCCTCACTCTCACTATCGGATGCTGACTCAACGATACCTCGACGAGATGGGCGCTCTTGTTCATGGTAAGACACCTAGACGCGACATGTCCTAACTCCTGACACCTAAAACATTGGATGGTAGACTCACTAGATTTGGCTTTAGATCTGGTATTGTATGTGGGTCCGAATTGGTCGGGTTTGCTAGGATCTACTCTAGGGGTGGACTTTGAGTCTTCCTTCCTAGGGGAGCTTGCTTCCCTGTTTGGGAAACTCGACTTGGGTTGACTGGACTGGTCACTACGGGAGGTCCTATACTCTTGCCTCCTTTTCAATTTGTCCTCCACATTCATGGCATAACTGCTTGCCTGATCTAATTACTCGACTGTGACACAACTGAAATCATCAGAAATAGCAGGACGGAGACCAGAAATATACCTCGTGACCTGTTGGCAGGCGGTCTCCTCGATCTGCACTCGCAGGGATAAACGATAGAACTCAACAGTGTATTCCGCTAGAGTATGGGTTCCTTGACGCAGTGTCAGGTACTCCTTGTAGGCTCTCTCAGCGTGGTCCGACGACACGAACTTGGGCTGCATCAACCGCTGCATCTCCTCCCATGTCTGTATGCACTCTAGTCCCTACCGTTCCCTCGATCTCTGCAGCTCAACCCACCATGTCTGCACTAGGCCCCTCAACCGGGTGGATGCTAGAGAGACACGACGGTGCTCAGCTACAGTGTGGTCGTCGAAGAAAACTGTACAACATAGGACCAGTCGAAGAACTGCTCTGCATCGAATCATCCTGCAAACTCCGAAAGGTCTAGCTTCACCCCGTAGGTGAATGGGTGCTCTGGTGCTCTCTGCTAACGACTCTCCACCATTCCTGCGGGGTACTCGTTCCAGAAGTCGTCGTCATCCAACACTGCTTCATCACCCTCTGCGCAGTACTGCTCGCTTGGATACTGGAGCTGACAAACTCCAATGACGGGTGGTCGGCGCTCAGGTCGCACCGGTCCCTGCTGAATCTGCATGACGGCTGCTGGAAACTGCCTCAGTCTAGCTAGACCGTGGGTGAGAGCCATCTGTGGTCGGCGTTGTGGCACTGGTATGACAGGAGGTCCTACTAAAGGTAGACGAGTCGGTCGGGTCTCAGGCTCTAGGTGTGTAGGAATGGGACAATATGGGTGTGGGTTATGGGTTGGGTTAGGGTAGAGGTATTGGGTCGGGTATGGTAATGGGTTCTGGATCGGGGATGGGTTAATGGGTTGGGTCTGGTACGAGTATTGGGTTTGATTGGTGTAATACTGGGATGATTCACCCAATTGGATCTGGATCGGGTCAAGTCCTAAACTACTCGTCGGACCCAGAATGGGATAGGGAGGATCATGGATTGAGTTGTGATGTGACAAGGCCTGGTTTGAAATCGATCATTGATCCATAACAAAATGGGTCTGGTTTTGACCCGGCTCAAAATTTAAACTGGAGCTCCGTCCGGGTCCGATATGGGTTTGGGTCGACATTGGATCCATTTTGGGGATCAAAAGTAGTGGGTTAGGTTTGATACGGGGCGAACCGCGAACCGAACCCAACTGGGTAGGTCGGATATGGGGTTTCAAGTCTCGAACCCGCTCCTGGGGACCCAAAGGATGGTCCTCGGGACCCGGGTCCTAATAGTCTCGGCTCCTGACCGGACCTTTTCGGGTTCAGTCCGATCCACAGGGGGTCACCCCCCTTTGCTCGTTGGTGGGCTGCGATCGAGCCCCCACCCACGGGTGCTGGGAGGGTCGATAGGCCAGCCCCGACCCCGGCTGACGCAGGTGCACCTGCAGCCAGGCCCTGCATCACGCTCGGGCCCTACAAGCCACGTCTGGCCTGCAGCCCCTGGGTCGTGGGTCGGTGCCAAGCCTGCGCACCCAGGCCGACATTGGGAGGTTCTTCAATGGACCCCAGGGTCGGCTGGAGGGCGTCGACCACCCGAGTGTCAATCGCGCCAAGGTTCAGAAACGACACCCCTTGCTGGAGCGTCTCGCGGCTGGCATTCCTGCGCAGATCCTCCCCGATGCCCTCCAGCTGCACGGCAGGCTGACGGTTCAGTTGGGCTGGGTCGATCACTACAGCATTGACAAGACCGACAGCACCGTCGCCCACTCCCATACCCATCTTTTGTGTTGACGTCGTGTGCGGCTCCACTGGCGACTCTAAGGCGATGAGCCGACCTTCAATTCTGTCCAGCTGTTTTGATATCTCTGCCACTTCTTTGTTCATGCGCAACATATTTTCTTGCATCTTGGTCATCATTTCCATCATGCGCATCATTGGATCTTCGTTATCGGTTTCTTCTCGCTCCTTTCCACTTGCAGGATCGTTCCTCGCCTCTTGAGCCATGCCGCTGACGAAGGAGGAAGGCTGGTGCTCTGATACCACTTTGATGCAGCGAGGAGAATCAGTTTTTGCGCTCTTTGATGATGGCTGACGAGGCACGACCCTTACGGTCGTGCGATGTGCAGAAAGTAAGAAGAATGCCCACCGAAATCGATGAGGCTTATTTTTATTTCAATGTAAACATCAACTGAGCAGTAGAATGAACATAAATGAAAAGGAACAGGCAATAGAAAGGAAGAAAAGAACAAAGGGGAAATCTGTTGAAAGGAAACAATTCAGAAATAAAAGGCTGTTGCAATCTTCCATCAAGTCTGCCGCATGCAACCCTAGGAGAGGGTTTTTAAAGACATGTTGGCAGATCCGGGTCTCGGGTCCAGTATGGGACCCGAGTCGTTTTCATGTTGCCGTTGGGCCTGTGCTCGCCTGGAATAGGTACGCAGGGGTACCTCGCCCCTGCGTCTTGGTACCGTGATCTGGATCGGATCCACTACTTGGGTTCGATCCTCGATCCCGTCGTGCAGGTCCAGTCTCCTGCCTGGGTCAGGCGGTATGGATCTGGGTCGATCCTGCTCTGCATCATGGTATCAAAACAAGACATCTTGTTCATGTTTGTACTTCAAAAGAAAGATTTGAATTGATGTACGGTTCGAACACAAGACTCGTATTCTGGTATGTATTTTTCTTTGGATTCTCTACTTTAAACTTTTATGGTATATATATTTAAAATATTGTGGCTATTTGTTAAAAATGAATATGTTTTCGAATTAATTAAAAGTAGAATTTATGAAAATTATTGTTTTTTGACATATGTTTTTGCGTAAACATGTTTACTTGAAGTATATATTTCGATTATGAATATATATTTTTTGAAAAATATCGTAATGAAAATTATATTTTAAAAGAATATGTGATTTCTTAAAATCTTAAATACTATGTTTACATGCTTTTTCATGTTGTTTACAAAAAAGTCAATTTTTGTTATATGTATTATGTTTATCGTAATTGGTGACTTTATGCACATGTCAAAGCATGTTCTTTAAATTTTATGTGGTGCTTTTATTGAGATGTGCTACTTAAGAAATTTTAAATTCTTGTATGTATGCTCTCATTAGTCATGCCATGAATGATTTGTAGGATCGCGTGAGTTTGCTCTATCGGTATATCATCTACATATTCACGTGTCGTATACATATGTCTATGCATGTTTTTATATGCCATTAATGATTGTGTCATTTCAAAAATGTTGTTTGATATTTTGTTGAAAAATTAGATGTATTCTCAAATTAATTGAAATTAATATTTTCTCTTAAAAATGAGGCATTGTTTTATTAGTTCTTGCGTAAGCATGATAATTAAAAAAATATATTTTGTGTATGTTAGTATCTTTATGGCTATTTGTGTATATTCCTACGCATATCTTATGTGATCCTTCATAAGCTTTTGTATGGGATATGTGGCTTTAAAGTCATTAGATTATTGCATATACATGATCTTTTATCTCTTTGAGAGTATTCATAATTAGTTGTACTTGTGCTCTTGGTTTTCTCTATGATTCTTTGAAAAATCTCTATATATGTCTTGACCCATTTAATGTTAAAAATCACTATTGTCTCATAGATAGACTTATAATCTATATTGAGCTACCTCTCTATATATCTTGCTTATATTGGCCATGCTAATCCTTCATTGTTATTAATGAAATCTTGTTTTGTGAAAAATTATCAATTGTTATCTTGTTGTGCACATGATTGCACTATATTCATTCTAAAATTTTCACCTACAGTTATTTGATTTGATTTGAAACTTTGTTTTTTCCAAAAGTTCTTATACATAAACTCACTTATTTGAAAATTGATTTTCATAAGTATTTATTGCCTTCTTATGGCATTTGGTTGTTCATCACAAAATTTTATATGACGCATCATTTTCTTTTGGCCTTTTTGTTGGGGTGAGTTACGTGCACCTCAGTTTGTGTCAGTTTAGATTGTCAGCTTATAATCTGACTTCAACTAATGATTGTTTGATCTCTGGTTCTGTGAGTGTATTGTATCACTCATTTGTTTATTTGGCCATTGTTATTATAAATGCTTATAATTATGATTATCAGTGATAGCTATTTATTTTTTAAATCATAGTGTTTTAAAAGATTATTAAAATTGATATCATTATTTTTCTTGGTGACATTAATTTGTTTTCATTACTTCTCCTTACCTCATATGTTCTCTCCTATTATGCCGCTTATTTAAGTGTCATTATATGTAGACAAGAGATATTTATTCACATTTTTTTATGTTTTGTTTAGCCCATAAGTGACATTGTGATTATACTCTTGTTGTAGTAGCCGATACACTTATTTTGAGTGTTATCATATGTAGACAAGAGATGTTTTTAATGTGGTGACTTATGTATGCTCATTGATTATTCACACTTTTTGTGTGTTTGTTTAGCCCATAAGTGGCATTGTGATTATACTCTTGTTCTAGTATATGATCCACTTGATTTTTTAGGTTTGGAGGTCTAGTGAGATGATTGCTTATGATGGTTGAACTATTGTTGAGATTTACAAATATCATTCATTGTATTACGTGGGATTTTTAAATCTTTCCATAAAATTTCTAAATTTTTACTACTCATTTGTTATTGTATGGAAAATGGTTGAAATATTTTCATGCATTTTACATTAAATATGCTTTAATTGAATGATTAAGAAAACTTTAAATTTGTTTTATGATTGGCTACCTTGCGTGTTTTGCATATATATTGATATTCACAAACTATCATTTCTTGATATTTGTGGGATTTTAAATCTCTTCATATTTCCTGTAAGGTGATGTCTCATGAAAGTTTTTTATTGTTATCTCTTAAAATTGGTCCATAAGTGACCTTTTCCTTGATTCTAAACTATTGCATGATTCATTCATATATGCATTAGTGGTGTGGTTAATATTGCTTCTAAAATATAATAGTTAATTGATCCACGATTATTTATATCTTCTTAAATCCTTATTGAATGACTTGAATCATTTCTTATATCTTTCGTTGTATAAAAATGATTTATTCTTGAAAGAAAATCTAACTATGAGTAATTTACTCTCCTTTGTGGGATTTTGGAATTTAGACTCTTTTGTGAGTTATTTCTTCATGGTATTGATGTTTGTTGAAAATCCATGTCTTTTATGCATTAATGTGCTTTTTGTGATAGATATATGTGAGTATTGACTTTGAATAATGCATGTTTTCATGAATTTTTAAAGTAATTAATGATTTATGAGCTTATCTTTGAGATATTTTATGCATGCATTTTTCTTTTTGATAATATACAATTATGTTCTCTTATGAATTAAGAACTATGATTTCTTAAAATTATCTATTGAAGTGAGTCTATCAATGACTTGTGTTTGAAAAATTAATGATTTTTTAAAATTAATTTTTTAAAATAATTTTGAAATTTGTTAAATTGTCTTATTAAATATTTTTTATATATTGTAATTTTGGTGTGTTTGGCCATCCTCTCTCCATAATATATAACTGATATAGTTTATTTTTGAAATCTTTTATGTTTTATGATATACACGATATAGTTGGGATGTTTTGTTAGCTCTATTTACATGTTCTCAAATATTGATGATATTGAAGATCCTAAAGACCCATTGTATAATAGAGCATATGATTGAAGATCAAGAGCATCCTTTAAGAAAGCAACGAATAATGGGTTCTTTATTTATGATTGTAAATTCATGGTGAGTCACCGTAAGTTTGAGGGGGGTGTTAAGATTACTCTATCCTTTTTGTATGTATATATGTAAGAACCACAAAAAAAAATGTTGTTTTGGACCCGGGCCGGGTCCGGTCCGGACCGGACCCGACCCGGACCCATTTTCTTTAGGGTTTTAAGTAACCCGACGCAGGATCCCCAGCGCCGCACCACCCCCTTTTTCTCCCCCTTCATTTTCGGGTAGATTAGGGAAACCCATCGGGGTTTCCCCTTTCATCGCCCCCCGAGCTCTTTAAGAGCATTGCAGGAGGGCGAGGGGAGGCACGCCTCCCCTCTCGAGCTTCCTCCTCCTCGTGCCGACCTGTCGTCACTGCGCCCCGCCACCGCCGCCGGCCACCGCCTCCCAGTTACGCCGCCCTCTTCTCCTCCCTCTTCTCTTCCCCCCCCCCCCTGCCGCCTCGGTGTTTTTGACAGAGGGCTCATCCCCTGTCACCCCGTGGCTGTCTGCAGGCAAGGGCTCGCCCCTTGTCATTTTTCTGATTTCGGCCAGCAGGGGCACACCCTTGCTGCTTCTCTCTTGTTCTATCGGCAGGCCTGTTTCTCTATTTCTCCGCATGATAATTAACGTAGCACTTTTGCAGACTTCGCATCGAACCCCGCTCTGGCTCCGCGGCCTGAGCCTCGTATCATCTACACGCGTAGACGCACGCAGTTGCACGACATCCCGAGGTAGGGGAAAGTCGCACAAAAAGTTTGTATGAACAAAATAAAATAAGACTTCTGAGATAGAATAGTTATTTTACAAACCTGCTTATCTGAAGAAGTATTGGCTGGTCAGAGTTTTACTCATTTTGATTCTTTTGAAATTGCATGCTTAATGTAAATTCTGTGGTTAGACTCATTTTAGAAAGAATCAAGTAGGTTAATTGGCATACCTGTTTACGTGTAGGATTACTTAACTCGTGATTGTCTGTTTTGCATGCTTATTCTTTTGAAACTGCATACTTAAGGTAGACTTTGTGAATAGACTCAATTCTGGAGAGAAAACCACTGCAATTGCTATTGTAACCGAACCTTAAGTCATGTACGGTATGAATTTTATGTGAGGTCATGAAGTATCCTGAAGTGGGAATCAACACTTTATTGATTTTGATGTGATATTATCGGCCTCCACAGGCCAATTGCTCAGAAAAGCAATACATGTCATGTATGAACCAAAAGAATCATAAAACCTTATATGTTGCCCTCTCATCGTAGTCGTACCTCTAGGGAGGTACAACCGTACTTTTGGACAAGTACGTCCCATGTGGGTTACGATGGTTGGAGGACGAGGTTGTAGCAACCTCGATGCGTGTAATTTGCACAATGCTGAGATCACATAAATGGTGACATTTCGCCTTCACAGGCAAGATGCTCAAGTGGGTCTAATAGGCCAGAGCATGTAGTATGGGGCGTCGGTTAAGAAACCCCCGTCATACCCATTTGATCTTCATGGTTCATCAAGGGAGAGGATGGATGGTACAAAAACTCCGATGGACAGATTGTTAACAACCACCCCACGGGCAAAAGACTCGGCTTCCCCAGTCATCGGAGTTAGGGGAATTGGGATTACCATAAATTATCCTAGGTGGTAACTCCCAGGCACTTCTGCAGAAGTTGGATGCATCAATGGGCCACGAATGCCTTTGGGGATTTACTCTCTTGGTCACTGACCGTCCCCTTAGGAGCGGACTCAGTCAGCCATCCGGGTTAATGAAAACACCTGACATAATAAACCCCCGGATCGGTCTCGGCTGTCTCTACGTTTCGCGTCTGTGCGTACCCACAGGCTAGTTAATATCAGAACTTAAAGAATATCTTCATGAATAGTTGTAGATGACTGAGACTTACACTACTTCAACTAACAGCTCTTTGCACATATTACATTTGTTAGAATAGACTACAATTGTATTAATTGCTTAAATATCATAATTGCTTATCTCAAGAATGTCCTGTTTTATTTTCATTCTACTTATCTATTCGTGCACCTACTGGTTTGTTATGAAACTGACCCATTTCATAGGCAGGTGAGGAGTAGGACTTCACTGGCGGCCGATGGCGTGGTGCAACATGGATCAAGATTTATCTTCTTTCTGCTGGCGGCTTGGCTCTGGGTCTTTTTTGAGTTTTCTTTAGATTTATTGAACTTTGAAACAAAATGCTCATTTTGTAATAAACTGCAGATTTTTAATCTATTGCCTTATTTCTTAAATTCCTTTAAGTTGTTGTACATGTGAATGATGGTTTTTCAGCTAACGTACCCAGGATTGTTGACTTGTGTTCCTTTCTAAATGTCTTCCGCTGTCGTTTTTAAAAGTTAAAACTTTAAATCTTTGAAAGGTTTTTCGATAAGGTTTTCGAAATCACAAGTCGAAATTTTGGGGCGTTACAATATAGATATTTATATATGTAATTTATATATTATATGTATATATATTTATATACATATATATTCATTGTAAAGTCAACTTTACACTAGTTGTTGGGAACTCAGCTCAACAAGTAGGTTTGTGTTGGGAACGCATCCCAACAACTAGATTTGTGTTGGAAACTAAGCGAACAGTGTAGTTGTTGAGAAAGCCTAACAGCTAAATTTCTAGTCCAATGGCTAGAGAGGACTTTCTCTCTCCTCTCTTTACTCTCTCTTCCTCTCTTTTCTCTCTCTATATATGGGGTGTGTGTACCTATTGTGGGTGAGAGAGTGATGGGTAGTTTTAGGTTCTTTTATGTGTATTGTAGTGAGCCCCTTATGTATTTATTTCTTTTATGTGTTTTTGTTCATTATTAATAAAATCATTTATTCATACTTGTATCAAGTTTTGCATATCGTTAGTATTCAAATACATTTCAGTTGGCATTTGGACTATGATTTGGAACATCTTGGGTTTCGTGCTATTTCGTGTCAGTCTCAACATGCAATGGAAGACATGAATGATTGTCTAACCTAAAAGTCAAACTTTATATTATTCATGAGTGCCATCAGTAAGGAATTATAACATCATTTCTACCAAGTCCATGGAGGCCAGCACTCAGTGTTGAACAGAGTTGCATACAGATTGGACATAAAAAAAATTCTACGGTGAATAGGCCTTTGCACCCACCAGCAATAAAATATGAAATGTGTACAAACTAGCAGGAAAACAGTCCTATAAAAAGAAACATGACAATAAACATAGCATGAGGGTAGCAGCATGAGAACCTCTGATATATATATTTTTTTCTCATAAAAAAAAACTAAGAAAGACTTCAAATAATGCATAACATATGCCAATTGGCAAAGTATGCCAACAGGATACAGAATGGGAGACACAGGAAGAAGGTAAGCATAATGACTTGACAGTAAAATCAGTACTGCAGCCCCTAAAACTGGTGGCATGTTTGATCATGCTTGAGCAAGCAGAACTTACCATCATCTGGTTTTTTTACAAATTCAACTCCCAAATGTTCAAATCGTTCACACGCCTTGTATGTGTCATCAACCGTAATTCCAATATGCCCTGAAAACAAAAATGATGTTGCAACATGTCTCTTATTTAAAATTAGCATCTCATACATGACATACAGTGCTTGGCATATTCATGATGAATAATTGTACAGCACCAGAACTTGTAAGCTTCTACAACCAATAACAGTAATAGCTAGATATTAGTGATCCAATGAGAATCAAGGGAGAGATCTATACATACCAAAACCGCGAGGTTCTGTGTTACCATTATGGTAACCTTTGAACTCCGGATCACTTTCAGTGCCCCAATTACTGAAAAGATTAAAAGATGTTTTGAGCTTCACAAAACTTGAGAAGCAAAGTTGTGAAATAACACACAACACTAAAAAAACTTAAAAACTTGCAAAGCAATTTCAGGTTATTTGAGACATTTAAAAATTTAAAGTAAGAAAAGCTTATAGAACATTTCAAAATACACCTACTACCTGGGCACTCATACCGGCCAGATATGTCCATGTCCAACACCCGGTGTGACACTGACACTTTAGCTTTTAGCTCATTTAGTGTTTTAAGTGTTTCCTGCAAATGTACCTTTAGGCTTTCCTTGCTGGGCACACTCATATTCTTTACAATTAATTTTGTTAATTATGCGAAATTACATGCATTTTAATGACCATATCTTCATGATCATATATTAATTCATTAAAGAAATCTGGAATGAACGGCTAATATTTTATTGATTGATCACATACATTGTGTTGCTAATTTGACATCCTCTCTTGTAGTAGTTTGACGTTCAAACATCTTACTCAGATGTGCGTGCTTGTGTGTAGAGTAATTGCTCCCTCCTATGTTAGGAATGGACCACAGTACTTTCTTAATATTTTATTTCACATTTTGTGGTTAGAAATGTGATGTATATAATTTATTTATTGCAAAACATGTATTTGGTTAAGAAGTTTTTAAGTTCAGATTCATTAGACAGATTCTTAGAGAAATCTAAAAATCAATGGTCTGTATTACAATAAAAAGTCAAGTTTTCCATTTAAATGATTTGGTCTAAAGCATGTGTTGCAACAAGCAAACAATGTTAAACGCTTATAGAGATTCAGATTAAGCAAAAACCACATGCAAAGAAACCTAAAAATCAATGGCCTGCATTACAATAAAAATTCAGCTTTTCCATTTAAATGATTTGGTCTAAAGCATGTGTTGCAGCAAGCAAACAATAACAAATGCATCTAGATGTTCAGATTAAGCAAAAACCATATGCAAGTATGATTTTTAATAATTCCATCCCTAACTTGTTTTATATATAACCTTGATGTGTTCAATAATAGAAAATTTTATCTGACACCAACATCCACATCTGCACCTAAGTAACACAAAAAACATATACGAAAATACTAACAGCCTGCTAAATTAATCACATGCAACAGTTTGTTCTACAAAGGGAGAAAGAGTGTCTGGTGATCACTGTGTAAGTTCAATAGTAGCCTTCTGACTGAACGTCCACACTGTTCGTTGCGCCGGATCAGTTGGAGCAAGCGTGGTATCCTAAATGAAATCACACACGCATTATACATGAAAATCCACATGGATTACGGTCCATAAGGTTAACTGCTACAATAAAACAATACAATGCACAAGACAATTAAAATTACAATAGAAGTCATGTAATATTTACCTCGTAACCCATAAAGTATAAGCTGAACTTCATTTCTGGGAAGTCCAATCGCTTAAGTAACCTGTTATGATGGATACGTATAATTACCAAGCATCCATGTATAACCTGAACTGAAATGTTAAGCACATACACGCATAATATGTTCTACTAGCATGCACATACGTTCTATATAGATGAATCAAATAAAAATTGCTGCTAGAAAGAGCTTAGTTCTATCCGTAAAATCACGCAGGAATATATTAAAAGGAATCTGATGCTTCCTTTTTTTTGTTACGAATTCGCTTAATTTCGTCCGATTTCAGACACATGCGACTCGCAAAAGTTTTCTGTGGATGCACCCACTTATCCATAAAACTAGGCCATGCAGTGGAACTGCATTGAACTTCATAACGCAACACTGGGTGGGTGCGTACAGACATCCCCATAATGAACCGAATCAGAATTTTAGGGTGGAAAATCGTGGCAATTCTTGGATCATCGGACGCAGAGAGAACGAAACGATCAGAGTGGCACCCAACTAATAATCACCAATGACCAACTAAAATTCAAGGATTATATCAACTGAATACCCAGAAATGCTTCTCAGCGAGAAGATAATTTCAATGAAAAACACTCACTTCATCCCCAAAACGCGAGAGTAAAAGTCCAAGCTAACTTTCGGGTCCTTGATCCGGAACATCTGCCATTCACCCCCAAAACACCATCAACACACCGTTCCGTAAACCATCTCGAGTAACACGACAAAAGGAGAGGAATCGAATGAAAGGAATGCAAAAAAAAACGAAAAAAAAAAACTTACGGTCTGCTGCATGAAGTAACCTTTGGTAGCTTCATCAGCGTGATCCTGAAGGCCCGGGTTGTTGGTCGCGGACTCCTTGGACACAGACGCCATCGAACAAAACGGCCGACGAGCAAATCGGGACTTCTGAAACAAGCGCGAAGAGGGAGAGGACGGGAGAGAGAAGAAGGGAGAGATGGGGCGTTTAAGAAGGGAGGAACAGCGTGAGAGCAACCAAGAGGACGGAACAAGCAACCGTAACGACATTTTTCTAAAATACCTTATTATCCTTTTCTTCCTTCTTCACTGCCGCGTGTGAGGAGGAAGAAGAGCAGAAGTCACCAGACCGATTCGATCCGACGAGCACCGTCAGTAGTCCACCGCTCTCCGCTCTCTCTTATGCTAACACCTGTCCCTTTTTAAAATCTCCTGACGGTATTCTTCACGTTTTTTATGCTTATTCTCGGCTTTGCCAAGAACCACAGCTGAAAAAATAGAAGCTGTGATCGTTCATCATCAAGTAGGGGTGTGAACGGGTTGGGTTTACCCACCAAACCCTGTAGGGTCCGGGTACGGTGATAAATAAAAAGATTCGATTAAGACCCAGGTTCAAACTCGAAGATCCTATTAATACATAGATCTGGGTACAGTTTATGAAATTTTATACCAGAACCGGGCCGACTTGAGTTTGGATTAAGACCTGCATTTTTTTAATGCAAAAATGATAAAAAGAACATTATTTATCGGGTATGGTCTAGGTCTAGTTCACGTAGTTTTTATTGAGTTCAGATATGGTTTCTCTTATAGTAGAACCAATTAGACCTAAGTGGGAACTCGATATCATATCCGAAAATCAGGTTCAAGTTTGGTTTCACATAAGTTCGAACCAAACCGTTGACACTCCTAATCATAAGGTAAATATAAAGGTCAACTTTTACGAGATTCAAGACAAAAACAATCATAAATTTGTACTTTCAGAGTTTACTTTTGGATGTTTTTTTTTTTTTTAAAGCAAGTTGGGGTTAGGTAGACCCCTATCAGTTATACAACTATACCATTGGGTTTTGAACCTGCAACTCCCCAACACAAGGTGACTTGCACTAGCTACTCCTATCAGACAATCAGAGCCCCCATTGGCAGGGGCGTAGCTAGGATTCATGTGAGGAGGGGGGGGGCAAACAGGGGTGCAGGAAAAAAAATTATTTGTGCGATAGTCGGGGGTTCGGGGGCAGCGCCCCCTAAAAATTTTTTTTTGAGATAAAATAAAAAATGGCTACAATTATTAATAAAAATTTATTTCATATGAACAAATCAAACTATTTGCTGCAGTCAGGGCTGGGCTATGAATGGACTGGGCTACAAAAATGGATAAAAATCTATTTCATATGGAATCAGGGTTGGGCTAGGACTGGGCTTTAAAAAAAAAACAAAAAAATTAACTGTTTCAGGAGGCAGGCCCAGTCCTGCCCCCCTAGCTACGCCCTTGCCCATTGGTAGAACTTTTGGATGTTGTTGATCTCAAGATGAACGGTATCCAAAACTTGTATGAGACGCCCATCACTTGGATGTGCCTCACTTTTTTTTCCTGTCATTCCTGTTTCGGATGGACGACATCAGAATGGTTTAAAATGAATGGTTTTGATGACTGTCATTCATTTTTAAGATGGACGACATCCAAGGCGGTTCTGACGGTAGAGCTGCCTGTGATGGGATCCTCTCTCTCTTCGCGAAAGGTGTTGTAATTGTAATTTATAATCTTCAGGATTACCTGATTATTTTTTTATTTTTTTATTTTTTTTATTTAACTAAGTTAAGCAGTGGTGAGAATACGTGAAATGAAAGATGCCAAACACATCTAAATGGTTTTTTTTGGCACTTTTTTCGCACCTTCCGATGTGTTGGTATAGCCAATGAGTTAGCAATGGGCATCTATTCATTTTTAATTAAAAATAACTCTTTTAAACTTTAAAAACTTTTAGCCATTGATTTTCAAACTATATATAAAACTACTTTGTTACAGGAGTGATTGATTCAAGAGTCAATCTTTATGAAATAAAGCACATAGTGTAGAATGTTAAAAGCAAGAATACATACCGATAAATGCTATGGATGAAACAAGCGTTGGTGCAGGTGCACGTCGTTTTCTTCAGCCTATCGATGCCCATGATGAGCCCAAATCGTTAAGTCGATGATGAACAGGACCCGAACCCAATGTGAGAAAAAAGCTGATATCTTTGTTGCACTCATCAAGCAACCATACCTCAATTTACAGTGAAAGGAGAGCTGGGGTTACATATATGGCATTCATGAACCCTATACATGTCATATTGTATGTAAACTCTTGACATTCACTTAACCCTCTCCTCACTAAAGCTTTCATTAGTGTCTTGTGTCAAATCGGGTCAGTCAAGGTTGGACCTGGTCCAAAATGTCCAACACATAGATCATAGTAAGTATCACATATTTGATTTTGTAGGGTTGCATCTCTCGTAAGTTCACTTCTTTAATGTCTGTTTTCATCAGATTATTTTATTCTCTTTTTTTTTTAATTAACAAATTCCATGTGAATAAATCGTATACACCAAGATTTTAGACATCAAAGCTCACAAACTGCAAAACGATTTAATTGCGTCTTTTGAGTATCTTGGTATTTTAGTCTCTTTTTGTGAAACCATAATAACAACATTATAGTGCTTCTTAAGAAGAACACGGATCTAGAAAAACAAATAATTCATATCACTAAATCTATGACCTGTTTATGCTTCCCTTCTTTTCCAATAACGCCACGTTTCACTTAAATGATACGGATCAAATTAGACAGACGGATGGTTGGGCCACACTTATAACTCAGGGATCTGATTTGAATTCACAGAGAGGTTATCTCCCACCTTATATGTTGAAAAATAAATAAATAAAATAGCTCATGTTAAATCCAAATCAAATTGTTTTGCCCCAGTCTAGGGCTGTCAAAGGATCGGGTTTGGAACGGGTCAGGCTTAACTCAAGTAATATGTGGGTCGCGTTAGGCGTTATAATTTTTGTCAGATATCCAACCACACTCAGCTTGACCTGACTATTTTATATGTACTATTTGGTGAAAATATAACTCCTTAAATTATATGGGCTGGATTTTGGATTTTATTTTCTTGACCCTACAAAACTCTCTCCTGAACCCAAATCCGGCAACTAGTTATTTGGGCAGTGGGTAGTTATTTGGGCAATGGGTAAAGGCTGATGGATCCGATACCCGAACTGTTGACAGTCCCACCACAACTTGTCCTGATCTAACTGGGCAAGTGGATAGGTCTTTTGTCTATTGTTTGGAGCATATTGCAAAACAAGTAAATTTTTTGAAAAATAACGTTACCGTTCAAATAATTTGACCCGATTCCTTAAAAACCTTACACTGTTTTATATTCTTTCAATGTCCAGAATCACAAATATCCGACATTGTTAGGACCCTTTTACAGTTCGAAATTGTGAATTGAGGCATTATTGCGAGTCAGTTAGGTCCAACTCTCACTTAAATCCAGAATCGCAGGTTTTTTTATGCGGACCTCACGAACTCGCATAAATTTATTTGTGAATTCTTTATAAAACTGAAACCACCAAAATAACAAACATCCTACATTTTTGTATATGTCAATATTTTGCAAAAATATATTTGCAAAAATCCATTTAAACTAAATTTACTAAATTTACATATATCATACATTTTCGCATATAATTCACGATTTCACATAAATATTTTTGCAACAATCCTACTGGTTCATGAAAATCCTTTTGTTTTGCAAATGAATTTGGTATTTATGATTTTAGTTGTTTCAACGGTTATACAAAACAGTCAGATTTTTGCAAAACAGACCATTTTTTGTGAACCAAAAGGATTTTCACACACACACACACACACACACACATATATATATATATATATTTGTGAATTATATACAAAAAAGTATGATATAAGCAATTTTAGTGATTTCAGTTTAAACAGATATATGTTTAAATGAATTTATGAAGTATTTACGAAGTTAGTGCTTTCTATTTTTTAAGTGGAGTTTCACATATAACAAACCAAATAACATTGGATGTAAGCAAATAGACATTCAAAACATTTAAACATTCAAAACATTTAAACCTTCAAATGATTTGAAAACATATAAACATATAAACAATGACATTATATACAAATTATTCAATAGTGCTCTCAGTTTAAACATTCAAATCATTTAAACAGTGACATTATATACAAAACAATGGCATTCAAATGACTATATAAAAATTCATTCATATAAACATTTAAATGACATTGTATACAAATCAATAAGTTATGATGTTGATCTTCGAATACATAAAAAAAACAAAAAACAAAAAACAAAAAACAAAAATTAATTAAATAAAATTTTATTATTAAAAATGTGATTGCTGCGATTGTAGCTCCTCGATGATCTTATTTGTGTTCTCCAGAAGGACAGGTTAAGTACACATCATATTCTTCAACATATAGATCTCTTTAAGTGTAAGAGTCAACTCTTCCTCTGATCCACTTACAATATTTTTGTGCTTCTCTCTAACTTTTTTCTCCCTTGAAACGCCCTCTTTGTCGTTGAAGAATATGCAACCTACTGGATGGTTACAAAATTGTTATTGGTGGCATGTGCCATGGACGACAAGCTAAAGTTGAAGTTCGGAGAGAAATATTGCAGGGTAATCCTTTGTTTGATCCTTCATGACATGCAATATAAATTTGTTAACCATGCGAGGGCGACTGATTGATTACTGAATAAACTCAAACTACCGAACAACTCGGTTGACCATTTGGCGCCTAAATTTATTCATGTTGTGTAACCAAATATCCTTTCTTGAGATGACTTTCGCCCCCAGAACCACATCAGCATTCTCCTCCTCCTCCAACACACTTTCATAAGGGCACCAATTTACCTACATTTTCTTTGTGGTTAGGCCTACGGACATACATTTATTAAAAATATATGTAAAATATCAACAACAATACTTACATTTACGCTAGTCAGCCTGCAAAGCGATGTGTTGCATTCAACACGTGATATGCAAGGACCCACAAAACTTTGATCACGACCCTCTTCGTTACATGACTGACTCTACATTGCAACACGTGAAAATTCATGAGCAACGTCATGCATTTGGGGCCTTTCAATGGATATGTGTTCATATATCCAAACCTGCATAACAATAATTAACAAAGATGAATACATACAATAAATCAAAAGTTTAGGTACATTGAAGAAATAAATATGTCCAACAACACCAATATCCTCATAAGGTTTTTTATTTCACTCTTCGTGCTACTTAAACTTACATACAAATTGCACAAGTGCGGCTACTCCCTATGTGTATTGATCGACGTGATCTCGGTCTTCCAAAAGTTCGATGTATGATGCATTGATTGACTTTCTACCAGTACTGATGAATAAGCATGATCCCAAGAAGTATAGCAAAAATACTCTCACCATCTTATCCACCCTTTTAGAGCCATTCCCTCCAATACATAGTAGTTTCACCTTCATATTCCTCATCTTATTAGGGTCATAGTAGCTCCTAAGCCATGAAAACTTGATATTATCAGCTTCGAACTCATCATCATTTGATTGCAATTAAATATCACATAAGTGATTAAAAAAAATTCACCGCTATCCACTAATTGGCTCCCCACGGCACTTTAGTCTAGTTATTCGTGCCGTGTTCTCCAACGTCATGGTTATGTAACGTCCCTAAAAATCTCACATTTTTTAAATTTTCTCAAACCTGAAACTTTTAGAAAAATTTGAAACTTTTTATTCATTTAAATTTTTACATGATTTCTGAAAGTAATATGTCAACAAGTTCATCTATGGTTACATTCAAACCGTTTCAAATACTAGACGGCCCACCTGATCACAACGCGAGTGCATATAAGCCTCTTAGTATCAGATCTAGTACAGAATCATCTATAGACACAACTCAATTGAGGTTATTACTTTAAGGATTCTCATACATAAAAAAATATAAAAGATGAAATTTATTTAAGATTTAAGACAATTGAGGAGTTACGTAAAGATTTAAAATTTTCAAACCATAAGCATAACCATTGAATAAGTGAAAGGACAAAATTCAGAAATATTCTCATTCTAAAATATTATAATTCTTTAAATATAAAGATCCAGACATAAAAGGGTTAAATTGTTACAAGTTTATAACCATAAAAAATTGTCTAGGTCCTTCAGTGATCGTAATAGGTGAGAGTGGAGCCTTCAGCCGTGCAATAACCCACACTTTGCTTCAGTCCTTCATGAGGTTATCTGTAATATTGTAGGGCATCAACTACTTGCCTGTAAGAAACCCAAAACTAAACTCGAAGAATACAAATGAAGTTTGTAATACTACAATCAAAGTATGATTCTCATCATTAAAAAATGAGGGTAAAGGGAAACCACATCAAAACATGCACATAACATTCAATCACGTTTATCATCATCCATTCCATGGCATTCATAATTGTGTAAGTTGTATTCATAAAACTCAAACTTACATTCATTTTCATTTATGACATTAAACATTATATTCATTCATATCCATGACAAGTATTCACATAAATGAATGAGAATTCATAATTCATAGCATGCTTTAATATGAAATAAAACGCAACAGTTCATGAAAATATAAACTTTCACTTTCTTTAGCAATAAAAAGAGCATATTCATGACTATGATATGCATTATCTAAATTATTAATTATCATGTTCATTCTCAGAACATTTATGCACCTTTGCATTCATATATATATATATATATATATATATATATATATATATATATATATATATATATATATAGAGAGAGAGAGAGAGAGAGAGAGAGAACATGCCATGATTCGACCTTTCATGTGTGTCTCACACACACACAAGCACCTCACATGCAACAAATAAGCTTGAGACTTGTATCAATAGGTTAATCACATGACCATAAATATATATATATATATTATTCACATATAAAATTTATATGCAATGAATTATGCAGACCTTAATAGTTTCTATATGTTCATATTTATATGTTTATGCATATGATTATAAAAATTTAATTTGTTGTTTCTCTTGTTTATTCAGACCCATCTGGTACAAAAGAGGGTATAGATATCTAGAAACAACCATAGGAGTATTTATTATTCTATCTATTTTATTTGCCCTCTTATGGCTTAACTGGCTCTTTTCTGAGTGATTCATTCTTGCAATGTAGCGGTTGGGAGAACGGACCCAAAGTCCCAAGTCTTGGCCTACACCAAACCAAAATCGCCTCCAAAAAATCAAGCATGCACCCCGAACTCTATAGAGATGTGGTACTATCACCTAGGACTTTTTGGTAGACATGTCCCCTAACCTCTGTGGGATAGGGATAAGAGGCGCCTTCAACCCTCAAAAACTCAAGATATCACACGAGGCTTGTACCACCCTTTCCTCTCCTAGGAGAACAAGAGTTCGGGACTAACCCATCCATCTCATAGGGCCTCATCAGTGCCTCAAAAGGACCCATAGTTTAGATTTATCTTTATTATTAAGTTATAGGTCACATTAAAGTGTCACTATTTTGCAGAATAACCCTCTCATGCCCTCATACATGATATCAATAGTCCATGCCCTCTCACATGACTAAACAGTCTATACCGTATGCATGACTTAAATCTTACATGCTCTCGTGCATGTACATGACATAATCATAATTACTTTCATACATGATTCTATCATGTCATGATTTATGCTACACATGCTTTTATGTATAATTTATTTCTAACATTCTTTCATATATGATATCAATTATAACATGCCTTATGCAGGATTTTTCCACATGTATTTTTATGCATGAACATGTCATAGATGATTTAATTTTTTTTTTATGCTTAATATATGTCACACCATAATTCAACACACAAACATGATACATGTTAAGACACATTCATGTTCCCAAAATGATTCATTTATTTCAAGGCATTCATTCAGAATTCATATTCTATGTACGTGACATGCTTTACTAAAGTATCATATCATACGAGCATTCACGGTAGACATGTCAATCACAATCAATCATGCAACACTCATTTCACACAATGCATGCTCAAACATGTACTTGCAGCAAACACACTTCATATTTCGATATCTAAAATCATGACGAGCATGATCTCAAAACTATAATAATAAAATCACTTTTATTCTCATACATTCAAATCATGCTCAGCATGATCTCCGAAATACAACTATAAAAGTCATAGATATCCATAAATGAGTGGCATGTGTGAGTAGGACAATGTTGTATACAATAAAAATAAATTTATTGTGCGATGTATTTGCATCACATACCTACCATGGGTAAACACCCGATTTACAATTTGCATTAATTTCAATGCGCATAGCTTTTCTAGCCGTAAGCTATACTTAGCAACATGTATAATTAATTTTCTCATTTTCGTACTTGCAAATCAATTGGCACAGTGCAATATATAAACCTCTAAGCATTTTTTTTTACTATTACAACTAAACTATTATTTTCATCTAAGTACATTTCATTTGCGAACATAAACTATGCACGTGCACATGCTAAGACTGCATTAGTGATGTGTGTGTTAACATGGTTAATTACGCACATTCACGAACTCTCAAGTGCATGTTTATGGAGCAAACTATGAAATTAAAAGCTTATCCATAATATGTATAAAACCTATTTCGAAACAAAGTTTCAAACATGCATATCCCACCATTAAAAACCTTTTTTGAAACCTTGCTCACAACCCACATTCAAAAATTGGGATTCGATCTCACATAGGCATTTCACCGAACACTTAGCAATATGCTTCAAGATTATACAACATGCTTAACATTGTTAATACACTACACTAATCATGCTAATAACAAAATAAACCAAAATTGCTAATTTAATTCATAAGAAACCATTTAATTAGGCATTTCTAAACTTGATTCACTAAATCTGCACTACGTTATGCTTCTCACGCAACATAGTACTAAAATACACTAAATTAATACCAAACATCAGAAATTTACATTCTATAAATTTAGTTTAGG
This sequence comes from Nuphar pumila, assembly GCF_984573655.1. NCBI lineage: Eukaryota > Viridiplantae > Streptophyta > Magnoliopsida > Nymphaeales > Nymphaeaceae > Nuphar > Nuphar pumila. Next base: position 69,343,591 of record NC_143264.1, on the reverse strand, counting down.
GATCCTACCTTTGTGATAAGATGGAAAAAGTAGCGAAACTCGAAAACCATGAAGTCTCATGAAAACTGCAATGGATTTGCTACATAGGCAAAACACCAAATACTTGATTTATGACACGCAACACCAACCGAAAACTTCAGAACATGGTCCATTGAGCATCCTCTCAGAGTGGGATAGTGCTATAGTGTTGCACATATAATGATAAATTTATCTAAATATGCTTTTGCATATGCACAACAAATTTTATAATGTAAATCGGTAACCCGATTGGCAAAAACCATGAAACAAAAAACTAAAAGTCTAAAACATGATTGAATAGTTGTGCGACGCATCTTCACAAGTCTGCACGTTGTTCAAAACACCTCCCTAGCAAGGGCATGAAAACTGAGGCCCTGATTTCAAGGAAAAATTATATTCTCTTGGAAATCCAATTCAAAATACGAAAAAACACGAAAAAAAAATCTAGCAAAGCAAAGGATACACTTGCTGTCATGGCTGAAAGAGTGTTGACAGTAGGCTGGCATGATTCCCATTGCTAAGAATTGGGCATATAAAACAAGGAAGGAGAAAACAATAAAATCTGGTTAGAAATTTACTTAAGCAACGAGGGACCGGCAATTAAGAATGAAAAACAATGAACAACACATACCTATACACACTATTGAATATGAAACTGAGTTCAACCTGTTGGGCATGCATTCCAATGCAAGGAAAAAAAAAAACAAAGAAGAACCCTAGCTACTAAATGAGCTAGACCCCTTTTCGATCCAACCTGATGCTCAGAGAAAATGACTTCTACTCATGATTACCCACAGAATACGAAAAGCTGCTCGCATTCTCACCACTTCTTCCAAACATACAGAAAAAAATCAACCATGTTCATGACACACTCTTCAGTGAGATTCTCAACATAGATGCCATTCTTGACATCTACTAATCTACCAAACTTGCACAAACAAAAAAATAATGTTACTGTAAGAATATGCAGCCAGGCATATCCTTCGAAAAATCAAAATGGTAGTATCAATGACACCCATTGATCTACTACCTACATCCACAGGAGCCCTTACTGGACAAAATCATCTTCAAAAAACATTTGTGATCACCAAACATATTTTTTCATCTCAAAAAACATCTGCCATGAATTCAATCACCCGATCATTGAACCGGAAACCCCATTTGAAACCAACCCAAGAGAAGAAACCCAATGTAATTTTCCTCCCTAAGCATCTATAATTCATCAAAATGCCCAAAACCAAATCAGAATCGTATTCTGAAACACACCCATTAAGCAAAAGATCAAAGTCTGGGTTCTGATAAAGGTACAGTAAGGCGCATACCCTTTCGACGTCATGACGAGAACTAGAATCCGATGGGGATTTCGGTGAAGGATGGTGCAGAGAGTTGCTTGATTTGGAGAGGGCGTTGCTACTGAGGCGCTTAGTGGGGGTTTTCTTCTGGTTTTGGGGTGATATGAGAGATGGGAAAGTGTGGGAGAAGAAAGAGTGGAAGGGGGAGAAGATGAAGAAGCTGAAAAAAAATTGTTTGGTTGTTTGGGAAGAAACAGAAAAGGTGAGAGGGGCGGTTGAGGGAAAAAATGGGAAAGAAGAGGGAGGAGTTAGGTGCCCTATATGGTCTTGACTCTTTCCCATTTTCTCCTTTTGTGAGCTAACCCAAGCGGCTCCTATTTGGATCCAAATAGCTCTGAAAAAAAAAAACATAATAGATACATAAACTACAAATTTAAAATTAAATATAAAGATTATATTTAAACAATATTTGTTCAAAGTTCCATTTATCATTTAAATGTAATATTCATTTAGTTGTTTAAAACCCATAAAGCTTTATGCTCGAGTCGATCCATTTGGGTCCAACCCATATAGAGTTTGGGACTATTTTAAAATCCACAAATTTTACTTGATTTTTCTAAAATAAGTTTACCGTTTATTCAGATTAAATAATTATACTAATTTTAAATAATTCAAGGTTTTGGTACTTTCTAAAATAATAATTCATTAACTAGAGCATTTCCCATAAATTATTTTATGACCAAAATACCCTTTTTAAGAAAATTTTCCAAAAATCATTACGATGTGTCTTGTTAAGTTCAGAACACCTAGATGAGTTGTGACTCACTAAAATAATAATTTAAATGTTTTAATCAATAATTTGTTTGAAATAATACTTGAAATAACTATTTTATCTTTATTAGCCAGAACTAAGTAATTTAGTGTGTATAATAGCAATACTTGCAAATAATAAAAAAAAATATAAAAATACATCTCTAATTCATCAATAAAATTGAATTCTTGATTTATTTATAATCTAAAATTTCAAGGTTTTACATCTCAAGACCTTTGAAATGTGTTGGTGGTCGGGTTCCAAAACTGCATAACGACCTCTAAGAAGGGTTGACTGATGTTCCATGGTGTGATCTTTAAGAATTTACAAAAATGCATTTGATCCAACAACTCCTTCACTTTCTCTTTTAGTGTTAAAAATCATTGGTGTGCTTGGTTTGAGTAGAACCAGTGCATGCAGGATAATGGCGCTTCTAAATCAATTGGCTAAGAATCCTATAATCCAAATTAATTTTACTAAAATTAGTCAATTTCAATGAATTTCAATTATTGAATATATATAATAATAGCAAATTCAATTTCAATTTCGATCGCATTCATGGATAGTAGTAATATATATATATATATATATATATATATATATATATATATATATATATATATATATATATATATCCCAATTTGATTAATGAAATCACTCAATTTCAATGAATTTCTATATGTTTCACACATATATAGCAAATTAATCAATCATATTCATGGATAGTAGCAACATTAAACTAATCAATTATTGAATGTATATATGTATAGTAGCAATTTCAATTGCATTAATGGATAGTAGCAATACCTTTCCACGAGCACCAGACCTTCTTCCTCAAAGCATGCACTTTCTCCTCTGCATGGAAAGCAACATCGAACTCCTGAAGCGTGTTTACATCCAATCCAGCCACATGACCCTTACTTACATCTACTTTCTGAGGAGGGTCCATATTAACCTCAGCCCCTTGGTCAGGTACCTCCTCCGCCCTCTCACCATTGTCACTATAGGTGGTCGCATCTACGCTTCATTTATCTAGCCATTGAGGTTAGCAACAACCTTAATGCCAGCCAATAGGTCACTCTCCCCCTCCTTAGATGCTTTCGAGATGGAAGACAATATTATGTCAATAAACTGCTCAACTTTTTTTACACATTATGCCTTAAATATTAGCCACTTTGAAATTTGTAGCTATTCATTGTACGACAATTCAGGTTTTTCTTCTAGCTCATTGTTTGAGAGCAACTGAATGTGATTATCAAGGGTGCATTTTTTATAGAAAATGTCAGACACCCACATTTTTAGCTTATGATGTGGCTCCCTCTCTACCCACTTTTGCATAATAAGTTGCGCTTCTAAATTACTAGGATGATAGTTCACAGTTCTTCGTTGGCTTTTCTAGTTGTGCTACAACAATAGAAGATGATGTGGGTATGGACTCTTTCATTGTCTTCTTCTTATTGACCATATTATATCAATAAACAAATTCTATTTTTCCTACAGTAACAAGAAATAGAATATTCAATAAGCATTGCAAAAAACAAACAAACTATTTGTGTTTCAAAAAGCATTTCAAAAAAAAAAGAAACACTATGCTTATTGGAAAAATTGAAAAAGCATCTCATTTCAAAAAAACAAGATTCAGTCATTAAACAAAGTGGAACATTGTTTGATTCAATCGTTAAATAAAAGGGAATAGTGTGCTTACCAAAAAAGCATGTCATCAATAGTTCAACAATGATGAAGTGCTTCTTATGAATAGTTGTCGAAAATAATTTTTGGAAGGGAAGAAGGTTGGGGACAAAAGACAAAAAAAAGTCCCTACATTATGTAAAAATAATCAAGTTGGGGACTACAATAGGTTTATATATGAGTCAAGAAAATATTTCATAAAAAATAAAAAAATATCGCATATTTTCATAATTGTGCAAATATTTAAGTATGATATTTGCGATATAAGGTGATTCACAAATTACTTTATACGAGATTGTGCATAAGTATGATATTTGTGAATTTAGTGATAAGTGGAGTTTTGCATATACATTTATACAATTTCTGAACGTATATGAAAGAATGTAAGATATTTATGAATTTAGTGGTAAGTGGAGTTTCGCAGATAAATTTATGTGATTTCAGGAAGTATATGTGAAACAATAGGATATTTGCAAATTTAGTGTAAAGGAGTTTCACACATAAATTTATGTGATATAGTGAAAGATATGCAAAAGTGTAGGATGTTTGCGATTTTGAGGTTTCAATTTCACCAAGAATTCATAAATAATTTTATGCGAGTTTGTGAGGTCCGCATAAAAAACTTGTGATTCTAGATTTAAGTTACAATTTTATCACAATAAGGACTCAATTCATAGTTGTAAAGGGTAAAAGGGTCCTAACAATGTTGGATATTTATGATTTTGGATAACTGAAGAATATAGAAAATTGTAAAGCTTTTAGAGAATCAAGGCAAATTATTATATTACGACCATTTTTCATAAAATTTTCAGGTGACCTATTTTCAAATAGAGCCTTTACTAGGTTCATTTGGTTAACAACTTGCCATATCAATTCTTTGATGCTGATAAGGTATTCATTGGGCAACTATGCATACTTAAAAAACTTAAATTTCTACGTGCATAATGACCTTAAACCATCATTTATGTTGATGGTCTTAATTTTTGTCAACTGGGGCAACTACCATTGGGTTCTTTGAAAAATGGATGTGCAGGAGAAGGTATTCAAGTTGTAAAATTCCACATGGTCTACAGAGTTTGTAGATAAGAACATCAAACAACTAATATGATAACAATGCTTATCTAATATTTGTTTTTGCTCTTTATTGCATATTTTGTTAACTTTTGCCTTGTGTTTCATACGTGTACATGTTCTTCATAACTTGGTATATGACTGTTACAGGTTTGATTATTGTATATTTGACCTCACATATATAAAGTACTTCACTAGAAACTAAGATTTAAACTTCATGCAGGTACGTGTTTATATGTCATGTTATGTTCACTTCTTTGGGATGTAAGAGGACAGTTAGTTGTTTGCTAATAACTTTTTTTTTAGAAAATTATCACATAGTTCCATCAACGTATGATAAAATTCTATGAACACCAAAAGAAGAAGGCTTTGGAGGGTGCCAAAGAGAAGGTTAACCCACAACAAAACGAAGATGGTACATACACATCAGATAGTGAGGTGTCAACTGGCAAGGTCACAATAGCTGAACTGTGGACACTTGTGACGAGTTTATTTTGAATTGTCACGACAAAACTGTAATTTGTATAAATTCAATGTTGAATTTAATGTTCAAACACAGCCAATGAATTATGAGTTTTTGTATAAGATTCCTTAAAAGTTATATGATATGTGAAAGTTTATAATTCATAGTCTCCAACAACAAATATATGTGAAAAGACAAAGTTCATAATAAATATATGCAAAAAAGGAAAGTTTCCAATAAATATATGCAAAAAAATAAAGTTTGCACAACAAATATATGCAAAAAATGAAGTCCACAATAAATATACACAAAAAAAGAAAGTCCGCAACAAATATATATGAAGAAAGAAGTTTGCATAACAAATATATGCAAAAAAATGAAGTTTCCCATATATTTGTTACAGTCTTTTTTTTTCATATATTTATTACACACTTCATTTTTTCACATATATTTGATGTGTAGATGTCATTTTTTTGCATATATTTGTTGTGGACTTTCTTTTTTTGCATATATTTGTTGTGGACTTCATTTTTCACATATATTTGTTGTAGACTTTATTTTTTGCATATATTTATTGTGAAATTCATTATTTTAGAATCAAAACCTATTCAGTTCATGAAGAACATATCATTTACAGAATCAAAATTTGCTTAATTAAAAAATATCGAATTATTTATATACATAAAATGAATCTTAGTTACACTCCTAAAATTTAATAGATTTAGAATTACAAAACATAAAACACATTTATAAAACATTTAACAAATTTATGTTTTGCATCGATGTTGTTTGTATAAATATACATTGAACAAACATACACTGAATTACAAAATATTGAACAAATTAGCATAACATTTAACAAATTATTATCAAAGGTTATGTGTTGTTGTAGATGCCTTATATGCACTCGTAGCTCCTCCTTGACCTTATTTGCAACTTTTAGAAGGCCAACTTGAGTTCGTAACATCTTCAACATGCGAATTTGATTTAGTGCAAGAGCTAACTGAGTATCCACTGTGGAATCAGTCTTTCTATGCTTTCCTTAAATTTCCTCCTCCTTTTCAATGACCCTCTTTGCGAAAAGACTTGTTGCAACCTGCTGGGATACATCAATTACATCCTCGTAATCAATGGTACATACCATATGTAACAAGCCAATGTCTTTGTTGTTGTTGTGTCACTCTTCAACTTCAGAAAGAATAAAGTGGGGCAATCTTTTGCCCGATCATTTGTTTGCAGCGAGATAGATTTGAATATTGTGCAAGGGAGACAAAGTTGTTGAACAAACCCAATCTGCTATACGATTCAGCTTGCCATTTGACGCTCAACTTGATTCATGTTGTGCAACCAAATGTTTATCCTCATGATGTCCTTTTCTCTCTTAACCACATCGACATTCTCCTCCTCTGTCATCATGTCTTCATAGAGGCACCACTTTACCTACAGAAGCTCAAATAATTCATGGTTAGTCATATATCGCATTACGCTTCAGAACATAAGATCATTAACAAAACTTACATCTGCCATGCTAGGCTTGCACAATAATTTTGTAAATTGGGCATGTCCCATGTGATGACCCATCAATCTTCCACTAATCATCTCTTCACGGTGTGACTGACAAAATATTGTCAGAAATGCATCCCATGTAGTAACTCATTTGCTTCCTCTGTTAGTCTTACGAACTACTGATGTGCTTGAAATCAGTAGAACCAGTGCGTGTGGGATGATGAATCTTTAGGTTGCGGATCTTGTAATCACAATTAATTGGAATTAGTCAAATGAATCATTTTAATAGTTTATGCTCTACACACACACACACACACACACACACACACACACACACACACACACACACACATATATATATATATATCATTTTACACATTTAACTGCAAGAATTAAACTAGTTATCGTAACATGTTTCACACATACATGAATCAATGAGAAAATAATATTTATGCTTCACACACACACACACACACACATATATATATATAGCATAATCAAACGAGTTATCCTGACAATATGTTTCACATATAATAGTGAATGCTTCACATATACACATATATATTATTTTATACATTGAACTGCAAGAATCAAACTACTTATCCTAACAACATGTTTTACACATATATAAATCAATGAGAAAATAATAGTCCATGCTTCACACACACACACACACACATATATATATATATATAATATTTTATAACTATTAATGATTGCCTAAAAGATAAATATATAATTGATACATGTCTACAAGCACTAGACCTTATTCCTCGCTGCAACATCTTCTTCAGAGTTTGCACTTTCATATCCAGGATTTGATGCTCAAACTCGTGAGGATGATCTCTTTTATGATCATTCAGTGCACTCTCCAGTGCAGCTAGAAAATTGCCTGCAACATCCGATCTAGGCATTGGACCTTGGGATACATCCACTTCTGAAGGATGGTCCAAATTAACCTCAGCCTTAGGTTTCTCATCCTCCCCTTGTTGAGGTACCTCCATCCTCATCTCGCCACTGCCACTGCAGCTGACCACATCTTCAACCTTGTCTATCTAAGCATTTAGGTCGGCAACAACATCAGAGTGAGTCAATGGGTCACTCTTCTTTATCACTGAGTCACCCTCTCCTCATAGATGCTTCCAGGATGAAAGACAAGATTGCGACCACAAACCCTTTAACCTTTTTTACACATTCTTTCTTAGATATGAGCCACTATGAAACGACTAGCTGTTGTTTGGCCAACTTTCTTTGTAATTCATGTTGAGTGTTTGAACATAGTTTTTTTAGTTTATGAAGGGTGGCTTTTCCATGGAAAATGTCAGACACCCATACTCTTGGCATTGGATGTGGTTCCCTCTCTATTAATGTGTCAAGAAAGCTTCTTGTTTCATAGTACAATGGATGGCCCAGTTCATAATTTTTTTCTTTTGGCTTTTTCTGTTGCGTGCTAACAATAGAAGATTATTCATATATGGACCCCTTTGACATAGTCTTCTCAATTTGTATATTGTAATAAACAAATTAAGAATTTTCTACAATACCAAGACAAAGAATATAGGTAAATAAGCAGACATCAAAGACAAAACAAAAACCCAAATCGTCAAGAAAACAACAACAAAGAATCAAATATTATGACCAACATACCATGTTTATTATACAAAAATCTGCAATATATAAACAACAAAACCAGTGAATGGAATAAAAGCATACGAATCTTCGAAACAAATAAAAAATTTTGTGTCTAAAAAAATAAAAAATGATTGTATAATATGATAAATTTGACGTGATTCTCTAAAAACCCTACAATTTCTGATATTCTCTTGATGTCTAAAATCACTAATATCCAACATCATTAGAACACTTTTATGCTTCACAATTCCAATTTAAGCATTTTTGTGATAAAATTGTTTCGCCTTTCAAATATGTCCAACACCCATTTAAATCCATAAGCATAGGTTTTTTTATGTGAATTTAGACCTCATGAACTCGCATAAATTTAAACTGCAAAATCTAGGTGAAACTGAAACCACCAAAATCACAAATATCACTCTTTCACAAAGATTTCATGAAATCACAAAAACATATATGTGAAAGTCCACTTACCACTAAATTTGCAAATAATATACTTTTTACAGATACTTTCCAAAGCTGCATAAATTTATGTGTGAAACTGCATGTACCACTTACTACCAAATTCGCAAATATGTTACTTATTCGCATATACGACATAATATTGCATAAATTTATAATATTATTCCATTTTGTGAAACCTCACTAAATTTGTAAATATCTTACTTATTCGCGTATACTACACATTCTCGCATAGCATAATTTATGAATCGCCTTATATCACAAATATCGTACTTAACTATTTGCAAAAGTATGATACATATGCGATATTGCGTATATGTTGTAAAATATTTTCTCGAATCATATATAAACCCATTATGATCCCCAACCTGATTATTTTTGCATAATCTAGATTTTTTTGTCTTTTGTCCTCAACCAATGGTCCCCAACCTGCTTCCCTTCCAACAACTATTTTTGTTAAATATTTTCAACAAATATTTTCAGCAAGTATTCATCATAGGCATTTCATCATTGTTGAACCATCAACGACGTGTTTTCTCGGTAAGCACAATGTGCCCTTTTGTTTAACGGCTGAATCAAACACTATTTCATTTTGTTTAACGGCTAAATCAAACATTGTTTTCATTTTATTTAACGACTGAATCAAGCATTGTTCTATTTTGTTCAATGACTGAATGAATGAAACAATGTTCACTTTTGGGTTTTTTTAGACGCTCATTTAAACGTAAATATGTTGTTTGTTTTTGCAATGCTTGTTCAATATTCCCTGTATTGTTATTATAGGAAAATTTGAATTTATTTTATTAATATAATATGGCCAATAAGAAGAGTGTACCGAAGAGGACCAAACCCACATCATCTGAAATTTCACAAGCATAACAACAAAAGCTATCAAAGAAGCATGAACTGGGCTATCCTAGTAATTTGGATGCATGACTTAGTGTGCATAAGTGGGTATAAAGGGAGCTACATCCATTGCCAAAAATATGGGTGTCCTATATTTTTCACAAACAATGCACCATAGATAATGACATACAGCTTTGTTCGAGCAGTGAGCTGGAAAATAGCCCGAATTATTATATAGTGAACAACTACAAATGTAAAACCCGTGAAATTTATGAAATTCTAAATGAATAAAAGGGAGCAGTTATGTGAAATAGTAAGATTTTAAGTTAGGCAGTACAATTTTTATGACTTGTGGTTTCTAGAACGAAACTGATAACAAACTCTCACAAAGTGGTTTTGGATTCGGATCTTGGCGAGATCCGATGATCCGACCCAACTTACGGGGCCCAATGGGAAACCTGATGGTTTCGGAATGATAACGTGAGATCCGAAACATGATTAGAGTAAGCGAGTGCAAGTTTAGACCAAACGGGTGAAAAATCCATATGAAAACGAAAGGAATCTATCAACAAGGAAAAATGTTCCATTGTGACATAAAGAGAATTTTCTGCAAAAGTAAACACCAAGTGATGGTGTGGTGTTATGGTAGGACACACGGTGTGTGATACCACCACCCAAGTTCAAAATCCCCTGTGCACAAATTATTTTTTTCATGAAAGTGATTATTTCTACCTTGGTGAAAAGGGTAAAAATGTGGGATTATGTTAAGCCTAAATTTTTGGCCTTTTTCATCTAGGTCTACTAAGGATTGAGGAGAATCTCAGGTGACATAAAAGAGAGATACCCATAAAGCAAATAGTGAGGGAAGTTAGAGGAAATCATGCCAAAGAGAGGAGGGGGCATTGTTGGAAATAAACATCACCCACCAAAAACGTGAGATTTGGGTGAAGATTTAATGCTTTGAAAATTTGGTAACTTCCCCCTAGTTAGAGGAGTTAAATGAGAGATTTTTGGTAAAGAGTTACATTAGACGTCTCTCTCTCTCTCTCTCTCTCTCTCTCTCTCTCTCTCTCTCTCTCTCTCTCTCTCTCTCTCTCTCTCTCTCTCTCTCTCTCTCTCTCGGTGGTGGTCGACCTCCATTGTTGGACTGTGTGAACCTCCCTTGCTGAACGCGTGAACATCCATTATCGACGTGGAGTGCCGCTCTAACAAAGAGAAGGGGTTGCAGTCTTGCCGTCGTGAAACTCCAAAGAGGTAAGGAGCATTGCTATTTGTATGTAAGTGGTGGATGCCTTGTTGCACATCTATGTTGCAATATCATGGAGTTTACGCGACAAGCACCACCTATATGTAGGTATATTTAGGGCCTCGAAACCCAGGTGGCATGAGTTGAAACACCTACTCTCCAATAGGTTAATATGTAGGGGTTCAGCCCATGGTTCTCACCCTTGGCCAACGTTGGGGCACTGTGGTGTTCTTTGTAAGGGCATTATGTTTCTATGTGTATGCCTGGTGATATGTAGTACTCATATCAAAACCTACAGTTCGAATCTATGTAGGAAAATGCATATATTTTTGTTGTGGGTGTTAGCCATGACGGATTCAAGATCGAAACAAAAATAAAGTAGGCAAATGGCGTGGAACCTTAAGTACCTCGGATTATTATTCATGAAATTAATGTTTGGTTGTATTTTCTTGTTCAATACACCTTTCATACTTTGTAGATTGAATGGTTTTAATCAAGTCTGAAGTTATGTATACGTGATTGCTATTTCACATCATGGTAAAATAAAGATATATCATTCCTATTGGGTAATTCGATTGGATTCAATGTTTTTGAGTGTGGAATGCACTCATATCTATAGTTGAAAGATTTCATACATTGAGGATGAAAGGGGTGGCAAAACAGTCCATTTAGAATAATCAAATTGTTTGGAAAATAAAATGATACGCCCTTTTAAAAGTTACAAAAAAACGGCAAAATTAGTCGACTGGGACAATAGTTAGTCGACTGATAATATGTTCAGTCGACTGATAAAACCTTTAGTCAACTGCTGCTAAAATTTCCAAGAAACAGACATTCTGTTCAGTCGACTGATGCTCAAATTTTTCCAGAAAACAGATATTCTTATCAATCGACTGATAAAACCTTCAGTCGACGGACGCTAAAATTTTCAGAAAATTGATATTCTGTTCAGTCGACTGATAAACCCTTCAGTCGACTGCTGCAAAATTTTTCCAGAAAATGAACATTCTGTCCGATCGACTCATAAAACTTTCGGTCGACTAATTTTATGATCAGTCGACTGATAAACCCTTCAGTCGACTGCTGCTAAATTTTTCCAGAAAACGGACATTCTGTCCGGTCGACTAATTTTATGATCAGTCGACTGATAAACCCTTCAGTCGACTGCTGCTAAATTTTTCTAGAAAACAGACATTCTATCCGGTCGACTAATTTTACAAAAAAATAACGTTTTGCTTAGAAGATTTGAAGCCAAAAAGGTTGGTCGACCGGTGAGCCTATTAGTCGACTAATAAACATGAAAAATTGAGTAAAAAGTTTTCTAAAATGATTTTCGTGAAGGGTTCTTTTAGAAAAGTTTTTCTAAAGACTTTTTGGGTGAAATGCAAATGAAATATCTATAAAGGAAATAGTTTTGATGGTAAACTAAATATGTGATTCACATATGGACTTTAGGATTATGTCCAATACATGGAACACACATGATAAAGTTGGATAATGCCATGTTGCGGCATAACCAATGGGGTACGGAACGTACACTCGAGCTCATAAACAAAACTGAAAAATGCCGAATGTTTAAGTACTCGACACAAAGTTGAACCAGAATTATGAGAAATTGTGGTTGGTGTCTTTGAGGCATTCGATGGGTAATGTGCATATACTAAGATCAACCTGAGTATGAATTTGGGTTTTTGAAAATCCCTTGTGGTGCAATGACTTGCACATAAGAATAAATAAAATTAAAAATATGCACACATAACCTAAATATGGGATTCTGGGTATACCTGAAAGATGGTATATGTTACTGGTTTTTCAGGGTTCTGGGTACATCTGAAAGAAGATGTATGTTACTGGATCCAAACAAACAAGAATGAAAATTTGTATACATATAAATTAAATATGTTGGATTCTGGGTATACCTGAAAATGGTATATGTTACTGGTTTCTCAGGGCTCTGGGTACACCTGAAAGATGGTGTATGTTACTGGACCCATGGTCTACCTTGGAGAGGGTAGGTGGTACAAGCTTCGTGGACATTCTTGTTCTTGTGAGAGCTGGGCGTCTCACCCGGTCCCCAGTCCACGAAGTTAGGGGACCAGGACTACCAGTATGTCTTAGGTGGTAGATCCAAGTCTTCTGCAGAAGTACAGGGTGCATCCTAATTTTTGTTCTAGCCACTGAGGAGTTCTCTCTCGGTCACTTACCGTCCCCTTTGGATATCCGTACGGCTAGTCATACGGGTTATTAAATAATAGACCCCCGTATGGTCTCGGTCCGCTACGAGGTCTATGTCTGTGCGTACCCACAGGGTAAAAGTAAGATAAGCATTAAATAATTTAAGTTGACTAGAAACTTATCTCTGAAGAATTACATTCTGTTGAGTTGACATTAGTAAAACTTGTGGAATCTACAGCTTGTACTAATGTGGATAAATATACTTCTTGTTCAGTCATCTTTTGCATTGTATCATGAATTAGAAAGAATAATCATCTTCTTAGAATGTTATAAACTTCCATGCTAGTTATATCTGCAGTAGAAGCATCATATTTGTACACAGGTCACTGAGCACCATATATAAATATAATGCTTCTTACGCAGACAAGGGAGTCTGACCCTTCTGCTTTAAATGTTTTTCAGGCAAGTCATAAATGGAGCATCGTGGCGTCGCATTTGGAAGTAGTCAAACGATCTCAGTTTTTCAGTGTTTTCTGTTTGAACTCTGATTAGTAGATTTACATTTCTGTTATGGGATGTAATTAATGACATTAATGTTTCAATTAATGAATGGTATGTTTAGTACTTCTCTGTTTTATCCTGTAATGCGCCCGACTTGTATTTTTCGCACTTCCGCTATTTCAAAAAAAAAAAAATTAACCCAAAATTTTTACTATAAAAAGTTGGGGCGTTACAGCTTTTGTATCAGAGCAGGACTGAACAATCTGAGATCTTGGCTCTTCCAGCGACCGCGATGACTCTGTAAGTATGTAGAAAAGTTGTTTTGTAATGTAGAAACAAGAAACATATGAGTGCGTACGATTAATTCGCAAAATCTTAGCTCAGGTTATAATGAATTTTATTTGCTCAAATAGATGGCGTGGGCAAATCGTTGCAACGATATTATGGAAACACTATATAACCTGGCCGAAGTAGTAGGCCAGCAAGCTACAACAATGCAGCAGATGGGTGACAATCTACAACATGTGGCCCATGAGAAGAGTACAAACGGTGGGACTATGACCTACAAGAAATCTATGGACATGGATCCTTTTGCTTTCTCTGGAAAGACGGATCCAGAAGCTGCTGAGAGTTGGATCCGGGAGATCGAACGTATCTTCCGTGTACTGGAAGTGCCCGAGGAGCGTCGGGTGGACTTTGGGACATATCGTCTCAAGGATCATGCTGAAAAATGGTGGGAAACCACCAGGGCAGTCAAGTTCCAGGATGGTCCTGTATCTTGGACGGAGTTCGTAGAGGTTTTTAACGCTGCCTACTTTTCAAGGCACGAGAAGGCGAAGAAAATGCAGGAGTTCTTGGACCTACAGCAGAGTGAGATGTCCATCGCCGAGTACATCACTAAGTTCCACAGTTTGGAATGCTATTGCCCAAACGTGTACACATTGAACGAGGATCGGGCAATGAAGTTTGCTCGAGGCTTGAAGATGGGCCTGAGGAACCGTCTGTATACTCGAGGGCCAAAGAACCTTGACGAAGCCATTCAGGTTGCGACTCTCCTCGACGATGACTGGAAGGAGGGGCAAAAGTCGCAAAAGAACAGAACGGGGGTTCAGAAACCCGAGTTCAAGAAGAGGTTTGGTGGAAAACGTTTCAACCATCAAACTAAGAAACCAAGGCATGATGGAGGTACCCGACACATGCCAGGACAAAATCAAAGGTGTCAGAAGTGCAATCGCTTTCACCCCGGACAACAATGTCCCCGTGAGACAGGAGGATGTCTCTACTGTGGAAAGATGGGGCACTACATTAAGGAGTGTCGGAAGAAGCTGGCCGATGATGCACGGCGCGGCACTGGAGGACAGCAGCCACAACAACATCGTGCACCACCACAGCCTCATGCGGCTCCACAACGCGTAGCTGGACGTGTGTATGCTACTACAGCTGACCAACTGGAGAAGGGGGACCTTGTGAAAGGTACCGTGCTTGTTTCGGGCCAAGCTGCCCTTGTCTTATTTGACTGTGGAGCTTCTCATTCCTTTATTTCTTTATATTTTGCAAAACAACTTAGAATCCCCACAGAATCATTGAATCAAGAACTAGTAGTGTATAACCCTATAGGATTCAATGAAGTTTGTGTGAACTATATGCCAGAAGTAGAAGTTATTTTAGGAGAACACAACTTACCTGCTAACCTAATCATACTCGATATGACCGAATACGATGTCATACTGGGTATGGATTGGCTCTTTGAACACTATGCTAGAGTCCTCTATAGAGAAGGAAAAGTAATTCTGTCTCGACCGGATATGCTGGAAGTGGAATTTCGATTAGCAAAGCCTGGAATCAAGAAAAGGGTTATTTTGACCCTCAAGGCCCAAAAGTATCTCCGTCGGGGAGATATGACTTTCCTGGTTAGTATGATCGGAGGTGAAGCAAAACTAACTCCTCTTGAGGATTTGGAAATTGTCCCCGATTTTGTCGATGTATTCCCAGAAGAACTTCCTGGACTTCCTCCTCAGCGGGAAGTCGAGTTTGGGATTGAACTGATGCCAGGTACAAAGCCAATATCAAGAGCACCTTATCGGATGGCACCAGCAGAGTTGGAAGAACTGAAGAAGCAGTTGCAAGAACTGATGGAGCGTGGTTTTGAACGACCGAGTACATCTCCATGGGGAGCACCGGTCCTGTTCGTGAAAAAGAAGGACGGGTCTATAAGACTATGCATAGACTATACAATGTTGAACCAAGCAACTGTGAAGAACAAATACCCTCTACCTCATATCGAGGACCTATTTGATCAATTGAAAAGAGCAAAGGTCTTTTCAAAAATTGATTTGAGGTCAGGTTATCACCAGTTGAGAATAAAAGATGAAGATATCCCAAAGTCAGCATTTCGAACCAGATATGGGCATTTTGAGTTTGTGGTGATGCCATTTGGACTCACGAATGCTCCTGCGGCATTCATGGATTTGATGAATCGGGTATTCAGGTCATACCTGGACTCCTTCGTCATTATCTTCATTGATGACATACTGATATACTCAGAAAATGTGGAGAAACACAAAGAACATCTGAAAATCGTTTTAGAAACCCTTCGGACACATCAGTTATATGCCAAGTTCTCGAAATGCGAATTTTGGCTTGAAGAAGTCATGTTCCTTGGACACGTAGTCTCGAAGGATGAAGTTTCAGTAGATCCCGCCAAGGTTGAAGCTGTGATGAATTGGTCACAACCAAGGAATGTCAGCGAAATTCGAAGCTTCCTAGGATTAGCAGGCTACTATAGGCGATTCATCCAAGACTTCTCACGAATCGCTATGCCAATGACAAAGCTTCTACGAAAAGGGGTAAAGTTTGAATGGAATGAGAAAAGTGAAGAAAGTTTTCAAACCCTTAAAGCTAAGCTTACCACAGCTCCAGTGTTAGCCTTACCGTCTGGAAGCGGGGGATTCGTGGTGTACACGGACGCTTCTGGTACTGGATTGGGGTGTGTACTGATGCAGCACGGCAAGGTCATTGCCTATGCATCACAACAACTGAAGATTCATGAGAGGAATTACCCCACTCACGACCTGGAGTTGGCGGCTGTGGTTTTTGCTTTAAAGGTTTGGAAACATTATCTATATGGAGAGCAGTTCGAAGTCTTCACTGATCACAAGAGCTTGAAGTATCTATTTTCTCAGAAGGAACTTAATATGCGACAAAGAAGGTGGCTCGAGTTCATCAAGGACTACGAATTTACAATCTCGTACCATCCAGGGAAAGCAAATGTTGTTGCTGATGCCCTTAGTCGTAAGGCTGGAGGAAATCTTTCTAGCCTGGTAAATCTTGGATGGAAGATGATTTCTAAGTTCACAGAATGGAGACCTTTCTCCGATGATCCAGGCGTACTTAGGCTGTCTAGCCTGACTGTATGATCAGAACTACGAGAGCGGATCATGATTAAGCAAAAAGAAGACTCGCAGTACGAGAAGATGGAGGCATTGGCGTTGCAGGAAGACATTGCTTTCCAGCGCAAGGAGGATGGAAGTATATGGTTTAAGGATCGATTATGGGTACCGAGTGATCCAGAGACCAGAGAAGAGTTATTGGGAGAGGCACATAAGAGCAAGTATACCATTCACCCGGGCAGTACCAAGATGTTCAAAGATCTTCAATACTGGTACTAGTGGAATGGTATGAAGCGCGATGTTGCAAGGTAACCAATTCACGAGAAAAATTTATGTGTTCTAATTAGGTTGTTCTTTCTATGATATAAGAACAGAATTATGCTAATTTTTGCTATCATTCTAGATACGTCGCAAAGTGCTTGACTTGTCAACAAATCAAAATCGAGCATCAAAGGCCAGGAGGAACGATGCAGCTGATGGAAATTCCTCAATGGAAATAGGAACATATCACGATGGATTTTGTGTTGGGGTTACCGCGAACCCGAAAGAACCATGACTCTATTTGGGTAGTGGTTGACCGACTCACTAAGTCAGCACATTTCCTACCGATGAGGAAGAATCAGTAACTTGAGAGCTTGACCGACTTGTATATCCAGGAGATAGTACGACTACATGGGGTGCCTGTCTCGATCATATCTGATAGAGACCCTCGGTTTACCTCACGACTGTGGGGGCAGTTACAAAAGGCATTGGGAACTAAGTTGAAGTTCAGCACTGCCTTTCATCCACAAACCGATGGACAGTCAGAAAGGACCACACAGACACTGAAGGACATGCTACGTGCCTGCATGTTGGATTGGAAAGGCGAATGGGATGCTCACGTGGTACTAGCTGAGTTCGCCTACAATAATAGCTACCATGCGAGTATTGGCATGGCGCCCTTCGAAGCACTGTATGGGCGGCCTTGTAGGTCACCAGTATATTGGGATGAAGTTGGCGAAAGAAAAGTTGAGTCACCAATGGTACTTCAACATTACACTGAACAAATACAGAAGATACGAGATCGACTTAGAGCAGCACAGAGTCGACAGAAAAGCTATGCGGATCAGCGACGCAGAGAGCTTAGTTTCGAAGTGGGAGATGCAGTGTTTGTCAAGGTATCGCCGACCAAGAGCGTTTTCAGATTCGGAAAGAAGGGAAAGTTGAGTCCTAGATATGTCGGACCTTTCCCGATATTGGAGCGGATCGACGAAATTGCTTATCGAGTTGAGTTACCATCTCAACTTGCCAAGATTCATAATGTATTTCACGTATCAATGTTGAGAAAATACATTCAAGATCCGTCACACGTGATTCAGTTCGAGGACATCAGTGTGCAAGAAGATCTGACCGTAGAAGAGAGACCGATTGAAATCGTGGATCGTAGTGAGCGGGTGATACGAAATAAGATCATCACATTAGTCAAAGTGAGATGGAGACATCATGGTTTAGAAGAATGCACGTGGGAACCGGAAGCAGCAATGAAGGACAAATACCCACAATTGTTTGATTGATATGTATTACAAATTTCGCGGACGAAATTTCTTTTTAGAGGGGAAGGATCTAAAACCCGTGAAATTTATGAAATTCTAAATGAATTAAAGGGAGCAGTTATGTGAAACTGTAAGATTTTAAGTTAGGCAGTACAATTTTTATGACTTGTGGTTTCTAGAACGAAACCGATAACAAACTCTCACAAAGTGGTTTTGGATTCGGATCTTGGCGAGATCCGATGATCTGACCCGACTTACGGGGCCCAATGGGAAACCTGATGGTTTCAGAATGATAACGTGAGATCCGAAACATGATTAGAGTAAGCGAGTGCAAGTTTAGACCAAACGGGTGAAAAATTCATATGAAAACGAAAGGAATCTATCAACAAGGAAAAATGTTCCATTGTGACCTAAAGAGAATTTTCTGCAAAAGTAAACACCAAGTGATGGTGTGGTGTTGTGGTAGGACACACGGTGTGTGATACCACCACCCAAGTTCAAAATCCCCTGTGCACAAATTAATTTTTTCATGAAAGTGATTATTTCTACCTTGGTGAAAAGGGTAAAAATGTGGGATTATGTTAAGCTTAAATTTTTGGCCTTTTTCATCTAGCTCTACCAAGGATTGAGGAGAATCCCAGGTGACATCGAAGAGGAATACCCATAAAGCAAATAGTGAGGGAAGTTAGAGGAAATCATGCCAAAGAGAGGAGGGGGCATTGTTGGAAATAAACATCACCCACCAAAAACGTGAGATTTGGGTGAAGATTTAATGCTTTGAAAATTTGGTAACTTCCCCCTAGATAGAGGAGTTAAATGAGAGATTTTTGGTAAGGAGTTACATTAGACGTCTCTCTCTCTCTCTCTCTCTCTCTCTCTCTCTCTCTCTCTCTCTCTCTCTCACACACACACACACACACACACACACGGTGGTGGTCGACCTCCATTGTTGGACTGTGTGGATCTCCCTTGCTGAACGCGTGAACATCCATTATCGACGTGGGGTGCCGCTCTAACGAAGAGAAGGGGTTGCAGTCTTGCCGTCGTGAAACTCCAAAGAGGTAAGGAGCATTGCTATTTGTATGTAAGTGGTCGATGCCTTGTTGCACATCTATGTTGCAATATCATGGAGTTTACGCGACAAGCACCACCTATATGTAGGTATATTTAGGGCCTCGAAACCCAGGTGGCATGAGTTGAAACACCTACTCGCCAATAGGTTAATATGTAGGGGTTCAGCCCATGGTTCTCACCCTTGGCCAACGTTGGGGCACTGTGGTGTTCTTTGTAAGGGCATTATGTTCCTATGTGTATGCCTGATGATATGTAGTACTCATATCAAAACCTACAGTTCGAATCTATGTAGGAAAATGCATATATTTTTGTTGTGGGTGTTAGCCATGACGGATTCAAGATCGAAAAAAAATAAAGTAGGCAAATGGCGTGGAACCTTAAGTACCTCGGATTATTATTCATAAAATTATTGTTTGGTTGTATTTTCTTGTTCAATACACCTTTCATACTTTGTAGATTGAATGGTTTTAATCAAGTCTAAAGTTATGTATACGTGATTGCTATTTCACATCATGGTAAAATAAAGATATATCATTCCTTTTGGGTAATTTGATTGGATTCGATGTTTTTTAGTGTGGAATGCACTCATATCTATAGTTGAAAGATTCCATACATTGAGGATGAAAGGGGTGGCAAAACAGTCCTTTTAGAATGATCAAAATGTTTGAAAAATAAAAAGATACACTCTTTTAAAAGTTACAGAAAAACGGCAAAATTATTCGACTGGGACAATAGTTAGTCGACCGATAATATGTTCAGTCGACTGATAAAACCTTTAGTCAACTGCTGCTAAAATTTCCAAGAAACAGACATTCTGTTCAGTCGACTGATGCTAAAAAATTTCCAGAAAACAGATATTCTGATCAGTCGACTGATAAAACCTTCAGTCGACGGATGCTAAAATTTTCAGAAAATTGATATTCTGTTCAGTCGACTGATAAACCCTTCAGTCGACTGCTGCTAAATTTTTCCAGAACACGGACATTCTGTCCCGTCGACTGATAAAACTTTCGGTCGACTAATTTTATGATCAGTCGACTGATAAACCCTTTAGTCGACTGCTGCTAAATTTTTCCAGAAAACGGACATTCTGTCCGGTCGACTAATTTTATGATCAGTCGACTGATAAACCCTTCAGTCGACTGCTGCTAAATTTTTCCAGAAAACAGACATTCTGTCCGGTCGACTAATTTTACAAAAAAATAACGTTTTGCTTAGAAGATTTGAAGCCAAAAAGGTTGGTCGACTGGTGAGCCTATTGGTCGACTAATAAACATGAAAAATTGAGTAAAGAGTTTTCTGAAATGATTTTCGTGAAGGGTTCTTTTAGAAAAGTTTTCTAAAGACTTTTTGGGTGAAATTCAATTGAAATATCTATGAAGAAAATAGTTTTGATGGTAAACTAAATATGTGATTCACATATGGACTTTAGGATTATGTCCAATACATGGAACACGCCTGATAAAGTTGGATAATGCCATGTTGCGGCATAACCAATGGGGGTACGAAACGTACACTCGAACTCATAAATAAAACTGAAAAATGCCGAATGTTTAAGTACTCGACACAAAGTTGAACCAGAATTATGAGAAATTGTGGTTGGTGTCTTTGAGGCATTCGATGGGTAATGTGCATATACTAAGATCAACCTGAGTATGAATTGGGGTTTTTGAAAATCCCTTGTGGTGCAATGACTTACACATAAGAATAAATAAAATTAAAAATATGCACACATAACCTAAATATGGGATTCTGGGTATACCTGAAAGATGGTATATGTTACTGGTTTTCCAGGGTTCTGGGTACATCTGAAAGAAGATGTATGTTACTGGATCCAAACAAATAAGAATGAAAATTTATACACATATAAATTAAATATGTGGGATTCTGGGTATACCTGAAAGATGGTATATGTTACTGGTTTCCCAGGGTTCTGGGTACATCTGAAAGAAGATGTATGTTACTGGATCCAAACAAACAAGAATGAAAATTTATACACATAAATTAAATATGTTGGATTCTGGGTATACCTGAAAATGGTATGTTACTGGTTTCCCAGGGCTCTGGGTACACCTGAAAGATGGTGTATGTTACTGGACCCATGGTCTACCTTGGATAGGGTAGGTGGTACAAGCTTCGTGGACATTCTTGTTCTTGTGAGAGCTAGGCGTCTCACCCGGTCCCCAGTCCACGAAGTTAGGGGACCAGAACTACCAGTATGTCCTAGATGGTAGATCCAAGTCTTCTGCAGAAGTACAGGGTGCATCCTAATTTTTGTTCTAGCCACTGAGGAGTTCTCTCTCGGTCACTTACCGTCCCCTTTGGATATCCGTACGGCTAGTCATACGGGTTATTAAATAATAGACCCCCGTATGGTCTCGGTCCGCTACGAGGTCTATGCCTGTGCGTACCCACAGGGTAAAAGTAAGATAAGCATTAAATAATTTAAGTTGACTAGAAACTTATCTCTGAAGAATTACATTCTGTTGAGTTGACTTTAGTAAAACTTGTGGAATCTACAGCTTGTACTAATGTGGATAAATATACCTCTAGTTCAGTCATCTTTTGCACTGTATCATGAATTAGAAAGCATAATCATCTTCTTAGAATGTTATAAACTTCCATGCTAGTTATATCTGCAGTAGAAGCATCATATTTGTACACAGGTCACTGAGCACCACATATAAATATAATGCTTCTTACGCAGACAGGGGAGTCTGACCCTTCTGCTTTAAATGTTTTTCAGGCAATGCATAAATGGAGCATCGTGGCGTCGCATTTGGAAGTAGTCAAGAGATCTCAGTTTTTCAGTGTTTTCTGTTTGAACTCTGATTAGTAGATTTACATTTCTGTTATGGGATGTAATTAATGACATTAATGTTTCAATTAATGAATGGTATGTTTAGTACTTCTCTGTTTTACCCTGTAATGTGCCCGACTTGTATTTTTCGCACTTCCGCTATTTCAAAAAAAAAAATTAACCCAAAATTTTTACTATAAAAAGTTGGGGCGTTACAACAAATTTCAAAGTTGCTCGTATCTAAGGTAGAATGTATAGAAAAGGTTAAGTAATTTATAGGCACAACCTTGTCTCCCATCCCAAAAACATCTAAGGAGGGAGATGTTAACCTATTGGCTGGCAATGAAGTTGTTACTAATTTCAATGCCAAGATAAATGAAGCTGGAGATGCGGCCACCTGTAGTGGCAGTGGTGAAAGGGCGGGGTAAGTACCTGACCAAGGGGTTGATGTTAATATGGACCCTCTTCAGGAAGTAGATGTAAGTGAGGGTCATGAGGCTGGGTCAAATGCGAACACCGCTCAAGGGTCCGATGTTGCTCTTCATGCACAGGAGAAAGTGCATGCAAAGTCGAAGAGGTTGTAATGGGGAAGAAGGTCTGGTGCTCGTGGACAGGTAAAAATTTATTACAATTGACTTATTTCATTGATTAACTTGATATATATATATATATATTGCTACTATACCTTAATGTAATTGATTAGTTTGTCATGTACGTGTGCAAAATGTAAAAATTTATTGTAGTTGACTGATTTATTGATTAAATTGTGATAATATATATTGCAACTATACATGAATTCAATTAATTAATTTGTTATGTATGTGTGTAAAATATAGAAATTCTTTGTAATTGACTGATTTCATCTATTAAATTGATACTATATATGAATGCAATTGATTAGCTTGTCATATATGTGTGCAAAATGTATAAATTTATTATAATTGACTTATTTCTTTGATTAAATTGAGATATATATATCTTAATTTAATCAATGTGTGCAAAATATAAAAATTCATTATAATTAACTGATTTCATTGATTGAATTAATATATAAATATATATATTGTTACTATATATGAATGTAATTGATTAGTTTGTCGTGTATGTAAGCAAAATATAGAAATTGATCATAATTGACTATTTTTATTGATTAAATTGATATATATATATATATATATATATATATATATTGCTACTAAATATGAATGCAATTGATTAGTTTGTTATGTATGTGTGAAAATATAGAAATTCATTGCAATTGACTAATTTTATTATATATATATTACATGAATTCATTGAAATTGACTCATTTGAGTAAAATTAATTTGGATTCTGGATTCTCAGCCGGTTGCTTTTGAAGAGACAACATCTTGCATGCATCGGTTCTACTAGAACCATGCACACCAATGATTTTTAATACTAACAGAGAGGAAGCAAAGGAGTTGTTGGATCGAATGCATTTTCGCAAATTCTTGAAGATCACAACATGAAACATTAGTCACCCCCTCTTAGAGGCCGTTGTGCAGTTTTGAAATCCGACTACCAATACATTTTGAAGATCTTGAGATGACCATCACGTTAGAGGACGTGGCACCAATAACCGGACTGAAGTGTCATAGGAAGCCAGTTAGTGGATAGCAGTGAGGAAATTTCAAGCACTTGTGTGATATTTATTTGCAAGCAAATAATGATATGTTCAAAGCCGATAAGATCAAGTTTTCATGACTTAGGAGCTACCATGACCCTAGTAAGGCAAGGAGGATAAAAGTAAAACTAGCGTGTGCTGGAGGGGTGGGTGGCATTAAGGTGGACAAGATGGTATGAGTATTTTTGTTTTACTTCTTTGGCTCATGCTTATTCATCGACACTGATAGGAAGTCAATTCATGCATCGTACATCGAACTATTGCAAGACCAAGATCGCGTCAATCAATATGCATAGGGGAGTCACCACACTTGCATACATATATGCAAGTTTGAGTAACACAAAGAGTGGAAGAAAAAACCTTACCGGGATATTGGTGTTGTTGAAGGTATTTATTCATTCATTATACCTATTTTTTTTATTTGTAGTTATTCTTATACATATTGTGTATTAATCTTTGTTAATCATTGTTATACAAGTTTGAATATGAGAGCACATGTCTATTGAAGGGCCCTAGATACGACGAAGACACCGGCTTGTCGTCCATGGAATGTGCCACTAATAATGATTTTTTAGCCATCCAGTATGTTGCATGTTCTTCAATAATAAAAAGGGTCTTTCAGGGGGAGAAGAAAGTTGGAGGGAAACATAAAGAGCGTGAGTGGATCGGAAGAAAAGTTGACTCTGGTACTTGAAGAAATTCGTATGCTGCAGAATATGGCATGTACTCAAGCTGGCTTTCTGGAGAACACAAATATGGCCATGGAGGAGCTATGATCACAACAATCACAAATCCTCAACAGTAGAAATTCATTTGATTCTTTTTTGTTTTTTTGTATATATTCGAAGAAGAACCTGAGTGTAACTAATTGACTAAATCATTGATTTGTATATAATGTCATTTGAATGTTTCTATGAATGAATTTTTATATAGAGTTATTTGTTTGTCATTCATTTATTTATAATGTCATTGATTGAATGTTTAAATGACTTAAATATAAAATTGAAACCATTGTTGAATGTTTAAACTAAAACCACTCTTCTTGCACTTTAAATGATTTGAATGTTCCAACTAAAAACACTCTTTAATTATTTGTATATTATATCATTGTTTATATGTTTTCAAATCATTTGAATGTCTATTTTCTTACATTCATTATTATTTGGGTTGCTATATGCGACAGTCTACAATGGGTTTATATATGATTCAAGAAATTGGCAAAAAATATTTTTTTTTGCATATTTGTCATAATTTTGCAAATATTTAAGAACGATATTTGTGATATCTGGAGATACACAAATAACTTCCTGCAAGCGCGTTCAATATATGTGAAAAGTAAGATATTTACAAAATTAGTGGTAAGTGTTTCACAAATATATTTTTGTGAAATATTAATGTATATGCGAAAGAATATGATATTTGTGATTTTGGTGGTTTCGGTTTCACCTAGATTTCGTAAATAAATTTATGCGAGTTTGTGAGGTCTAAATTCGTATAAAAAAAAACCCTGCCATTTTGGATTTAAGTGGGTGTTAGACATATTTGATTGACGGTACAATTTTATATAAAAAATGCTTAAATTCGTAGTTGTGAAGGGTAAAAGTGCCCTAACAATGTTGGGTATTTGTGATTTTGAATATCGAGAGAATATAAAAAATTAAAGGGTTTTTAGAAAATCACACCAAATTACACATACAGTATGATCATTTTTAAAAAATAATAATTGTTCAGTCGTTAAGTATGTACTTAAAAAAAAACATCGCCGATGATTTCAGAATACTCGACAATGAATTTTTGTCAAAAAAGTCACCACCGAGAAGCAGATTGGGGACCACTGGTTGGGAACCATATAGAATCCTAAAAATTTATGCAAAAAAATCCCTAGAGTACAGTGTTTCAGTTTTTATACTCATGAAGTTCGTAACATATGTGCGAACTTCATCAGGTATGTGTGATGTTTTGAAGTTTGAGAATAACAAGAGGTGCATAAAATTAAGTATGTTCATAACATGTGTGATGTTCCGAAGTTCGAGATTAACACAAAGTTTGCACATAATTTTATGTTACCTTAATGATGTCTCAAAGAAAAAACATGTGAAACTCCTTTTAAGTGAGAGTTAGAGTTACCCAAAAAACGAAAGAATATATCACTCAAACTTCGTCAATTCCACACATGCAAGGGTTAAAAAGGTTATAATGAAGTTAAGTATTTGTGATTTTGAACATGAGAATAGCAAAAATTTTGGAGGCATTTCAAAAAATGCATCATATTTGTCTACAGTCACTTCCAAAAAAAATATTGGTGCTGCCACATAGTCAACAGGTTGGACCTGATCCGCATCAAGACAAAACTTATCAGAATCTGATGTTGAGATGCCCATACCGAGTCCAGGACTGATTTAAGCAGGACTTGATTGATTTGGATAGCAAAAACCATACCTGAAGTAATTTCAAGCAGAAATACACTCTCTCTCATCCGGCATAGTCACAAATATCGGCATATTTTTCAAACTCACAATTTTATTGCAAGTTTTCTAAGGCCGATATAATGCCATAAAATTTGTGATATTTTTTAATATCACGTTTTTATCACGATAAAACCGGTTTTGGGTTTTCTATATTATTTATATTTTATGTTTTATAAATTTCATTTGTCCAAACATTTTCCTGATTTTTTCTGAGAAAAAACAAATTTTTTAAAATATCATCAGATTTTCCGCAAGCAGAGCTTCTCGAGAACGAGATTTGTGACTATGATATCTGGCAAAGATTGTCCTATAATAGTTGACATAAAAGTAATAAAACGTGATAAAAATCATATAAGCCATTTACATCGGACAGAGAGGCATATGAGGAAATGGTGACTAGCGATCATGGAAAAGAATATTAAGGCAGGCCCTTAGAGAGAGAACACATAAGAACAGAACACAACCAAAACATCTTTGCTTCTAATTTGAATGATATACAACCTTATTTAAACATGAATATCAAAAGATGCTGAGAAACATATCTGGTAGTGATTCCACCATAGAGTTCTCTAGACAAGAACACAATGTTTTCCCATACAGAACCATAATTAACAGATTTTTGCATAAAAAAATGGTGTTTGTATCCAACTTCAATGTACCCTCCAAAGTTTGATGAGTTGGAAAAAAAAAAACAAGAACATTCTCCATTATTTACTTCAGAAATGGACTATGGAGATGAGGTGAAGAATCACTTTTTTTTTTAACCACCGAGGTGGTATCCCATGTGGTAAGCGGGGTCCTGTGTCAAGCTGAAGACCCAGGATCCAACCCCTCAGACACATGGGGCAGATGTTCTGGTAGGGGTCCGCCTAACCCCAGCTTGCCTTTCAAAAAAAAAATCACTTTTTCTTTTGCGATCCAGTAAAGCACTGAAGAAGGTACATTGGAACATTTAAAATTTAAATTGGTTTACTTGTTTATGTATCAAGCAGTTTGGTGGAGATTAGTAACCTGTATTCTTTCCATCACGTAACTGTGCATTTTTAGAGGACTTAAAGGTTTCTAAGAAGGCCCTGGCATTCTGCAATTCTTGCCTCCGCCGTGCCTTATCCCACTTGTGCTCGTCAGCCAGTATCTCAATTACGCGCGGCAATGCTCGGCCAGCAGCATCAGTGTCAAGGAAAGCAAGGCGGCTTCTTCTAGCAATAAAGTCAATGGCAGATTCACAGTACTCATTCCGAGCACAGTATGCCACCTCAGCCTCTAGGAAAGGGTATCCATGAGCAAGCCCCTTGCCCAGATTTTCATTCTACAAGATTGATCAAAAGAGTTGGTTAGCACTGTGTTTGATAGCTTTCAAGAGAAAGATTCTCATTTTAATTTTTTAAGCATTCACAAACTTCCCGAGATTTTTCACAAGAACTGAATGAAAGGATGCATGATCTTCCCATCATATGACATCTGAGACTAACATAATGCTTTTATTTCCCTCTTATTCTGATAAAGGACAACTAATCATGTGCACAGAAATCACAAATCACTTTAAAACATGGTGACAAGTACAAACCCTCACACTCGACACATGCGAACAAGCTTGTCAGGCGTGCTATTTAACATAAAAGCACAATTTAAATGATAAAATAACCTTGGCCATATCACCATGAAGATAAAAATAACTAATTATGCACCATAAATGATGAGAAGCCATCAACTTTAATCAGGAACATCACACAAATGACATTGTGGACATCTTTGACAAGTCAGTATGAGTATTTATTGCAATTTTTTTAAAATTAACTGAATACACACATAGAGACAAACCAACCTGTGCTATACTTGCTACCCTTTCTGCCATTGTGCCATACGCATGTGACAAATGCTTAGCCACAGCACTGTCAATCACCCCTGGAACAATTTTTCCAGAGGATGTCTTCTTCATGCGTGTGTATTGTTGGGCAAGCACAGTAAATGATGCAGGATCATAGCCATCTCCACCAATAATGTGAAGATTACGGGTAACACAAGAATTTGATGGATTCAATTTCCCAGCTTTTATAGCTAAATTAACTGCATCCTCTGCCATGCTGAAAGCGAACACAACAGGGTGAGGGATAACATACACTAAACCAAGGGAAAGTCTTCCAAAGACATTCAAAGAACCAAGGGGAAAACACATCAAAAGAAGGCATTGAATTCTTGGCAGTGAATTGAAGAATATATGTCAAAGAATAGTATCATAAAATAATATTCTAACTATTAAAAATTACAGATCAAAACCTCAAAGAAACCAAAAAACAGTGCATGAAGTGCAGTATCAAAACAGACTAGCTGGCACTCACGTAATCCAAAATTCAATGCAAGACACTATTGTGATACCTTGCTTACGTATCATTGAGAAGTGCATTAACATAAATACGGCAGTAAGAAGAGGTAATACAAAAGTGTGTAAACTATAAAAACGGGTCAAAGTGGATTGAGTCGATTGACCCACGCTAGCACTTCCGCCTAATAACTCTATCAAAGGTGATCCCACTACAGGGATAGCCTCAGGTATGCCAGTTACAATTTTGACTGCCCAATAACCAATTTGGTCCCAAGGTAAAGAATAACCAGTTACACCAAAGGATGCAGTCGATACAGCCAGAACTACACCCGTAACCCACGTCAATTTGTGTGGTTTCTTAAAATTGCCTGTGAGATAAACACGAAATACGTGCAGGATCATCATTAGAACAATCATACTTGCTGACCATCGATGAACGTTAAAACATTGCAAATTTCATTGTCTTTTAAAGTTGGCACAGTGGTGGAGTCCATGAAACTTTCTGGAACCTAGAAACACTTCGCATAGTATTTTCAATGTTGTCATTTACATCGACAAAGTTTAGCAGATATACTTACAAGATTGCATGAAGAATTCATCCTGCCATGCAACGAATAGCAGAAGTCATCAGATATGGATCAAACTTATTAAAAATTATTTAAGAACTTTGGTAGTGATGGTGTGGTTGTAAAAGTGACGAAACTCACATCAACTAAAATGAAAGGTACTTGAAGCAAGCAAAACTGAAGAGGCAATTGAGGTTTTACCTCTTAATAAGACAGTGCAGCTTAGTACCAAAGGGAAAGGGCACATCGAGTGCCATTTACTCTTGAAAAGAAAAAATCTTAGGTATTTTTTCTATCCTCTGTTAATATTGCATACTAGTGTAGTTGCTTCCATTGCCCTTTATGGCTATCAGAAAAGCAGCTAGAAGACCCAATGTGTGAACAGAAGATAGTGTTTTTAACTCCAATCTACTGAAAAGATAGTGATGCACCTATCAACTGACGCGCATGAGAACCAGCTTGTATTACAGATGATACTTTCAGGAGAATGCCAAAGCCTTAAGAAAAGTTCATCAGTAAAAGAAAGGTTTGCAAAGAAGGAAGATTCAAGGACAGGAACGCTTCTTTCATCTAACAGCTATAAAACATAACACAAGGTTGTTAAAAAATGTATATATATATATATATATATATATATATATATATATTAATGTGTAACTAGAGTTATGATAGGATTAGTTTTCCTTTTTCTAGTTTTCTTTTTCCATTCTTTTTGGTTAAGAGAGGACTAGTCAACATCAGTTGACTAGTCAACCTAGAGGGCCGTTGGACCCCCAACGACTCTCTCTTGAGCCCCCTCTCTCGTGTATAAATATGGGGTAAAACCCCACTATCATGTATGCATGGTCTTGATCAATAAAATATTATTTTTTATTTTTTGTGTTTGCTCCTTTAGTGGGTGTTTGTCTATGAGTCCATTTTGTGGCTTGTGAATGTTCTTTTGGTTCTTTGGTAGAACTCTTTCAGTGTCATTGTTTTGGTGAATATCTCTTGGAAGACCTTGTTGCCTTTCATGGTATTAGAGCCGGGAGATCAAGCTAATCTTTTGGTGCATTGGGAAGTGTTCCCTTCAAGATTTTGAGATAAAGTTCCTTTTACAAGTCCATTTAAGTATTCGTGAGATTGTGGTACTCACTTTGAGGAGGAGTGTTCGTGCTGTTCATTGGAGATGCTCTCTTGGTGGTGGAGTGCTCGTGTGTTCGTGTTCTTCATTGGAAGTGCCCTCTTGGTGGTAAAAGTATTTGTGATCCTTTTTGTTTTCCTCTCTCTCCTAGTTTTTTCCCTTCTCTCTATCTTCTTTTTACTCTGTTTAGCCCTTGTAAACATGGATGACAATGATAATGTCACCATGAAACCCATCAAGTTCAATGACACAAACTATGTAACATGGGTTCATATAGGAGAAAGGGTTTTGGGGATTAATGGATGGGTCTGATTCCGAACCCAAGCTAATTCATACTAAGGTAGAAGGAAAAAAAAAGGTACATCTTAAGAAAACCAATACGAGAAAAAATATAAAGAGTGGAAAATAGAGCATGCAAAGATCATGTTTTGGGACATTAGTAGTGTTGACATCAAAAAGTGCTTGAGTCTAGCGAAATTTGAACATGCAAACCAGGCATGGGATACTCTTTTAAAGACATTGCAAACATATGCAATTTACAAGACAAAATAAGTATTATGACTCAAGGAGAGAAAAGTATTAGAGAATACTTTAGTGAGTTGTCCAATCTTTGGAATGAGTTGGCTCTTCTTGAGTCTAGATAGCATTGTCCCGAAGACATAGAACTCCGCCAAAAACAAATTGATGAGGAGCACTTCTATCAATTTATTAATGGTCTAAGACCAGAGTTTGAGTACCAAATCGGCTCTTCTTCATAGAGGGAAAGCCCCTTCTATTGAAGATACTATTAAAGAGCTAAATGTGCAAGAAAATAGACTAAAAAAGAAGATGTCTAAAGATAATGATTTTGTCCTAGCCATTTCTAAGTCAGGAAACTATGTCCATAATTACAAACCACCACATTATAGGAGACCAAACTATAAAAAGTAAGACAATGAGTTTGAGAAGAAATAAATTATTTGTTATTATTGTCATGAATCGGGACATGTCAAGACATATTGTCCTAAACTAAAGAGGCCTTATGAGAAAAAGGTAGCCTCCGTTACTCAAGAGTCAAGTGAGCTCAAAGCTACACAAGAATCATCTATTGGGAGCATGTCCTTGAAACTCGTAGAAGCACTTCAACCTCTACTCAAAGGAGCTTCATCAATCAAAGTTGCGGTCTCTTCTGTTGGTACCTCTGACCCCAATAAATTTCTTTGGCTTCTTAACTCAAGTGTCTCATTTCATACGACACCAAATGGTGATTTTTTATCTTAATATCATAATTCAAGTTGGTCAAAAAAATTTACTATTGAGAGAACATCTCTTGAGATAAAGGGAATCAGAAATTTCTAAAATATTTCAAAAAAGTTATCTATTCCAAAAATTAGATATATTCCCAAATTAAACCTAAATCTTTTATCTATCCATCAATTATCTGACCATAGGTATAATGTTTAATTCTCTTCTATTGGTTGTCGAGTACAGGATCGCTAGTCAGGAAAGTTGATTAGAGAAGGTTATAGAGAAGGCTTATATTACATGGATTTTTTGGAAATAGCCAAGAATAATTTTTGTTATAATGTTCAGAAACTGGATTTGGATTTATGGCATAAAAGATTTGGCCATCCTAATGTATCCAAAATCCAACAATTTTCAAATATGGAAATTTTTTTTAATCTTGAAAATTTTACATGTGAAGATTGTATTCTTGGCAAAATGAAAAGATTGCCCTTTCAAGAAAGAACTTTTGTTTCTATTTAACCACTTGAGTTAGTGCATTTAAATGTTTGGGGCCAAGCACCTGTTATATCTAAAGGTGGGTTTGCATATTATGTATGTTTTGTTGATGATTTTACTAAACACACATAGATTTATTTTCTTAAACACAAATCTAAAGTTTTTTCATACTTTCAAATATTTTATAATTTGGTTAAAAATAAATCTCAAACAAGTCTCTATCTTTCTTTATCAAAAGAATTTAAAGATTACCTAGACTCAAATGGTATTACACATAAAAAATCGTGTTCCTACACTACACAACAAAATGGCTTGGCCGAAAAAAAACATAGACATATTATAGAAACCACA
Organism: Nuphar pumila; assembly: GCF_984573655.1. Taxonomy (NCBI): domain Eukaryota; kingdom Viridiplantae; phylum Streptophyta; class Magnoliopsida; order Nymphaeales; family Nymphaeaceae; genus Nuphar; species Nuphar pumila. The sequence continues at coordinate 69,310,886 of NC_143264.1, read as the reverse complement.
ACTATGCTTATTTCAAATCAAGTACCTAAAGAATTTTGGGCCGAAGCCACATTAACTACAGTTTAGCTTATTAGCATAATACCATTTGTTTCCTTAAAAATATATATCACCAGTTGAAAAACTTTTTAAATTGATCTCTGATTATTCCATATTAAGAGTTTTTAGGAGCAAACGCTTTGTTTACACTGATAAAAATAATAAACTTTCTCCTCGTGCTACTCCTTGGGATATGCAAATAACCAAAAAGGCTATAGATGCTTTTACTTTAAAAATAGAAAATTGTATGTTTCAAGAAATGTCCTTAGAAAAAAAATGATTTTTAAAATCCTAAAAAAATAACTGAGTAGTCTTTTCTGTTTGATCTAATTCTAAAGTTTGATGATTATGATGATGATCGTGATGAGGATCAGAAAATCAGAAATTATACAGTGAGTGAAGAAGAATCTCATAATAATGAGATAAGTAAAGAACAATCTTGAGATCAAAATTGTATCCAATATTCCAAGAGTAGTAATTCTGAACATCCATGTGCCCTTGAAAAATATACTAATAATTATGCAGAAATACAAACTACAAGGTCATTAGAGAATCAAAACCACCAGAAAATTTTGTGTCCTATGAGTCATTTTCACCTAAGTATCAAGCTTAGGTTGCATTGATACATTCCTATATAGAACCCTCAAACTATGTTGAAGCAAAGAAACATCTTGAATGTGTAGAAGCCGTGAGGGTAGAATTAGATGTTTGAGAAAAGACGAATACTTGGAATGTCCAAGATATACCCCTAAGAAAGAAACTCATAGGTAGTCGATGAGTATATAAGATAAAAACCGAGAGTGATGGACCTCTTAAAAGGTACAAAGCTAGGTTAGTTGACAATGGATACTCCCAAGAGTATGGAATAGATTATGAAGAAACCTTTGCCCAGTTGCTAGGATGACTACAGTTAAAACCAAGGTTGTCCGTATTGTATGATACGATATGATACATATTGTTACTTTTGAAGTTTATGATATGATACAGACTCATATCGTGATACGAGTGTGTATCATACCCGTATCAGATATATCATATGATACACCCCTGTAGCGTGTCGTATCGTACGATACAACTTCGATGCACTTTAAAGAGCTAAAAAAAATTTTATTTTAGGTTTTAAATACCTTTTGAGGGTCAATTTCTCCATTTGTCTAGAAGCCATTAGAAGTGCATTTTCACTTTTTTTTTCACCCAAAGTAGGTTAAGGTAAAGAAAATGCATTTCCACCATTTTTCACTCAAGAAAATATGTTAAGGTAAAAAATCTTTATTATGAGTAAAATTACAAAGCTACTATCTAAAAAAAAATTGCCTCGAGGGGCACTGCCCCCTACAACTCCTCCAACAAAGATGACATCAGATGATACAGCATGGCATGGGGTACTCAAGTAATGAGTGAAAATCAAATGCAACTATTGCCATAATATTTTTGTTTATGTAGTATTAATATGTGTATTGACTTTAAAGAATGCACGTTTTTGAGTTCTCAAGCTTTAATGATATTAAAAATCTTAGAGACCGGCTCAGAGCATATGTTTGAAGATCAAGAGCACCATTCAAGGAAACAACGAATAGAAGTACTTATTAAAGTCAAATGTAATGGGGTTCTTAGCTTGTATTTGCAAAGTTACAGTAAGTCATTGTAAGTTTAAGGGGGGGTGTTAAGATTAATGTAACATTTTATATAAGTATATATATACATATATATATATATATATTGTTTAATATATATATAAAAATAAATATTATGTATATATTATAATAATATATATTATATATTGTAAATATATATAATATATATGTTGAGAGTCAAGTCAAAGCCAGTTTGACTTGCTCTCAACGGCTAGAATTCTAGCCGTTGGGAGCTCTCTCAAATTCCTTAATGAGAGTGGACTTCCCCTCTCATTTTCACTCTTCTTCTTCTCTCTACTTTTTTCTCTTAATCCTATGTAAATAAGGGTGTGTGTGAATGTGTAAGGGTTGAGAGAGTGATGAATAGTATTAGGCTTGTGTGTTGAGTGTATTTGCAATGAGGATTAAATGTAAATTTCTTTTTGTATTTTTAGTGTCAATTATGGATATTGGATAGTGTTATTCATTCACCAATGTAATTTTCCTTTTGTATTTTTAATGTCCATTATGAATAGAGTTATTCATTCACTATGTGTCCAAATGTATAATGTTTTGATTCTTAGAGTTCATCACAAAGTGCACTGGAATCCGTACCATTTCATAACAGTGACTTCCTGCACAACTCTATGTATTGGGGGAGTGGAACCGAGGAGTCACCCGATCATCAGACTTAAATCTCATGTTTTAACATGCAGTCTCATATGTCATCATAGTACAGATAAATGGAGGTCCTTTATCAATAACGTGAACACCTCATAAACATAATTTTGCAACATGGCCAGATAATGGGCAGTGCAAAGTAGCTTTTGCAGGCAAAGAATAGGCAGGGTTATCACCTCATTACATGAGCATGAATGAAAGGTGTTTGTCAATTATGCAAGAATACACCAGACCATAGTAGGAAACTAGTATCATCTCAAAAATAGAAGTTGGATCTCATGTTTACAGTTGTCCTTGGATGGTTAAGGGGGAAGGATGCATTTGTAGAGAATTTCTGCAATATCATGTTCCATTGTTATAGCCAGCCATTTAGAACACTAAATGCCCCATTAGAGCTTTGTAAAGTCGATGGCAACTGTATGCATTGGAAAGAAACCTCCTAATTGAGATGGAAAGCCTTAAGGTGGCATCTGAATTATTATGACATGAATGAGAGCATGAGAAAAACCCAGGTTGATAATTCAAGGGATAAAAATAGAGTATCTAAAGCAAGAGATGCATGCAAAGAATTGTTCAATACCAAACTCAATATAGAGTTTTCTGTACTCTTTGTCAATCCTATTTTATGAGCTATGAACCTGTAATGAGAATTGTCACATCATATACTTGAATATCGGAACAACACACAAGGTCAATTGCTGCCCTACTTCCTCTAGGATCTCCATCTTCACCATTTCTCTCTTATAGTCAACGCCTCCACCAATTAATTGCCATAGATGACTACAGTGATTACTTTAGTATTTGGGAACACAAAAAAAAATTGTCAGCCAAGCTTCAAAAGTAGTGGTATTTTAAATAGTATTGTTCAATAGCAACTGATAGAAATGACATAAATGTTAAGATATACATATACATGTATATACATGTATATGTATATATGTGTTTATTGTTAACTGAAATACCCATTAGGGATACTTCGGTCTTTTCTCTGTAATAGGTGTCAGCCCATTAGGGGTTGACATTTCTGCATTTTATTTCATGTATTTATTTTTGTCTTTTTCTTTTTTTACCTTTTTGTCTTTTTCAGATTTGATGGGACAACTCCATATAGCTGTTGGAGCTGCCCCAACAGCTATATTTATGACTGTTGAGTGCAGCCACAACAGCCATATTGAGCTGCACCTCATTGGCTCCATTGTATTATAAATTGGCCTCTTGTGGCCTTGTATTCCGAACTCATTCTTGAGTGCTTCTATGCAATAACAAGTTTGTAGACCCTTGTGTGGATAGTTTCGTGATTCAATCAAGTATTTTTACTTGATTGAAAGTGTGTTCTTGCATGTGTATCAGATTCAATCCACTTCATTACATGGTATCAGAGCTTTGGTGGTCCAAAGGCAAGTTTTTTGAAGAAAGTTCGTGATAATATCAAGATGAGAATCATATGCTTAGGGGATACAACAAATCGAGGATTGTTGTAATGGGAAGCGTGTCATCTCTCAAATAAGTACACGTATTTCAGTTTTTTTTCTTTCTTCTTCATTATCTACCCTTTCTCTTAGCCTTGTAAGGAAATGGAGAATGAAAGAGAGGTAATGGTCTCCATTCCCGTACGCCTAAACGATACAAACTATGTAATGTGGGCATCCATAGTTAAACACAAAATATGGGAAAAGGGATTATGGGGTTTTGTGGACGGTACCAAAAGAGAACCCAAGCTCATTCTTACAAAAAATGAGAATGGGAAAGAGGTTGCTCTTCAAGGAGAGGAAATGGGTAAAGTCGTTTCCGATTACGAGAAAAAATGAAAAGAGTGGAGGATGGGCCACTCCAAAATAATTGGATGGCTCATCAATAGTGTGGACATCCACAAATGTTCTAGTTTAGTGAAATTTGATTTCGCTAGTGATGCATGAAAATATCTTAAAGACATGTATAGTTTTAAAGATATTGCACACATATGCAATGTCCAAAACAATGTGAGAATCATGACCCAAGGAGAAATGAGTATTAGAGAATATTACAATGCACTTTCTCTCCTTTGGGATGAATTGGCTCTTCTTGAGCCAAAATGGCATTGTCCTTAAGATATAAAACTCCGTGAAAATCAAATTAAAACGGAGCATTTCTACCAATTTGTGAATGGGCTTAGGCTCGAATTTGAGGGAACTAAATCAGCTCTCCTTCATAGAGGAGGTGTGCCATCCATAGTCGAAACTCTTGAAGAATTGACTATGAAAGAAAATAGATTGAAGAAGCCATCCACTTCAAAGGATGAAGAAACCATGCTTGCTATGTCAAAGCTCGGTAATCATACTAGGAGTTATAAACCTCCTCACTTTGTGAAAAATGAGAATGGGAGAAATCCTAATAACTATGAGAGGAATGACAAAAAAGGTGGCAAAATCATATGCTATCATTGTTATGAACCCGGGACACATCAAGAAGTTTTGTTCAAAAAGAAAGAAAGAAGATCACCGAGATGATAAGAAAGTTGCTTCGGTGGAAAGGAATGATGTTGACAACTCCAAATGCATTGGCTCCCTATCTTTAGCTCAATTAATGAAGGCGCTACAACCAATGTTCAAAACTCAAGCTTCTTCCTTTTTTAGAGCGGCCGTATCCACAAGTGGTGACCCAGGTAAGACTTCTTGGATCTTGGACTCTGGTGCCTCTTTTCATATGACTCCAAATGAGTCAATATTATCTGAATGTCATTCTAACTCAAATGATTCTTATGTTTCAACCGCCGACGAAACATACTTAAAAATCAAAAGTGTTGGAATCTTTCAAAAACAATCAAACTTTCACATACCAAATATTAGGGTTGTGCCAAAATTAAATTTGAACCTTTTATCGGTTTCACAAATTACGAATCATGGTTGTAAAGTTTTATTTTCTTCTAATGATTGTTTAATACAGGATCTCCAGTCCGGGAAATTGATTGGGCAAGGCCATAGAAGAGGAGATCTCTATGTAATGGACAATCTTAAGTTATCAAAACAATATTTTTGTAATTTTGTGGAAAAGAAAGATATAGAAAATTGGCACAAAAGACTAGGACATCCTAGTGTGACCAAATTACACTTGTTTTTATTTCTTACTTATTATAAAGAAAAGAATTTGGTTTGTGAAGATTGCATTCTTGGCAAAATGAAAGCTTTACCTTTTGGGCAAAGACAATTTATATTCAAAAATCCATTTGAGTTAGTACATTCGGATGTATGGGGACCGGATCCAGTTATATCTAAAGGCGGGGTATCTTACTATGTTATATTTATAGATGATTATAGTAGACATTCTTGGATCTTTTTTCTTAAGCAAAAGTCAGAAGTACTTGATTGTTTTAAAAGATTTTTCTATTACGTAAAGACTCAATTCAAAACCAATATTCAAATTTTTAGATCCGATTCTAGGGAGAAATTTGTATCAAAAGAATTTAAAAATTTTCTTGATTCAAATGGCATCATTCATCAAAAATATTGCCCTTACACTCCTCAACAAAATGGAGTAGCTGAAAGAAAGCATAGACATATTGTTGAGACCGCTAGAACACTTCTTGTATCAAAAAATGTTCCAAAAATGTTTTGGGCCGAAGTTGCTCTTACGGCAGTCTATTTGATAAATAGAATGCCCTCAAAAGCTATTGAAAATATATCCCCTATTGAAAAATTGATTAAAATCCCTCCCCCCCCTCCCGATTATAAAAGATTGAGAGTCTTTGGATGTAAGTGTTTTGTTCTTACCCATAAGAACGACAAACATTCCCCAAAAGCAATCTCTTATGTTTTGGGGGGCTATGCCGAAAATCAAAAAGGATATAGATGTTATGACAGGGAAAGGGACAAATTATATGTTTCACAAAATGTTACATTTCTTGAAAATGAAGATGGTTTTAGCAAGGAAAAAACCCAAGAAAATATGATTATTCATTTCTTTTTTATCTCATCAATGAACATGAAGGGTATGAAAATCTTCATAATGAGCATGAAAGTGTACATGAAGACTCTGACTCTCATGATGCAAGTGAAAATATAGACAATAATCTTAACAATATCGACCCATCCCATAGTAACATACAAACATATACTAGGTGGACCGAAGGGAACCCACCATGTGCTTTAGAAAAATATTCTCAAAATCAAGATATTGATTCTGCTAGTATTAGAAAATCGGTAAGAATTTCAAAAGCCCCTAGTAGATTTGTATCCTATGATTCCTTTGAACCAAGATACCGAGCATGCTTAATGGCCATACACTCATATTTTGAACCATCATCCTACTATGAAGCTAAAAATCATCAACAATGGGTTAAATCCATGAACGATAAATTAAAAGCATTAGAAAAGGCAAAAACTTGGGAAATTCAAACATTACCTAAAAAAAGGAAAACTATAGGATGTAGATGGGTTTACAAAATCAAAACCAAATGGGATGGGACATTGAAAAAATATAAAGTGGAATTGACTATGATGAGACCTTTGCCCCAGTTGCTCGAATGATGAGTGTCAGAACTTTCATCTCTATAGCATCAATCAAAAAATGGTCAATTTTTCAAATGGATGTGAAAAATGCCTTTTTAAATGGTAATCTGGATGAGGAGGTCTACATGGATCCTCCACCAGGTTTGAATTTATCACATGGGAAAACTCTTCGTCTACGAAAAGCCTTGTATGGGTTA